>NC_090266.1:253607884-253907884 GCF_040414725.1 Anabrus simplex
CTTATCACATGACCATTGTTATAATAACATTACCGTATTTGTTCTAAACCAGAATATTGCATCCTTACTCAAACTGTTTATTTTTGCATTCATTTCAATTGTACTCGGAATATATGAAATGCTGCAGTTATGTTGGGGTGGGACTAATGGCGGTAGCCGGAGGGGGGTGGGGTGTCGTCCAAGGAGTCCAGACACCGCAGGAGTTTTAACGAATGTACTTTTATTAAGCATTTTATATAAAATGCATATTAATATTAGCTTCCGGTGTCCGACTCATTGGCTGAATGATCAGTGTTGAGGCCTTCGGTTTAGAGGGTCCCGGGTTCGATTCCCGGCTGGGACGGGGATTTTAATCGCGTCTGAATAATTCTTCCGGCTGGGGACTGGGTGTTTGTCCGAACATATTCATATTCAGACAACATACTACACTACCAACCACCAGAGAAACACATAACACTATTATCATCTCTCTATATAGGGTTGGCATCGGGAAGGTCATCCGGTCGTAAAACAGGGCAAATCCACATGTGCGACGCAGTTCGCACCCGCGACCCCACACATGTAGGAAAAGAAGAAGAAGATTACTATTGGCCTCCGGAATCCACACGAATCCACCACTATTACTTGGATCCAAGGACACTCATTTCCTTTTTAGGTATTCTACACCACCTAAACGATGGAAGTTTGGACAACTATCAAAATAAATTTCTGGATGAATGCCCCCCCCCCCAAACTGAAATCCTGGCTACGCTACTGGATCATATTAACAACATATTATGTATTGAAAAAAGGTGGATCAATCAAATTTCCTTCTATTGTACGTTATCTCGTTTCAATACGGACCAGATATGAAGTTTTTAATGTCGAATGACATTTTCTGTACACCTGGAATTCAGGAATACATTACATGGCGGCCACGTAAGGATTCTGCGAGAGTGTTGCTGTGATATATAAGTTATATTTACAGATAAATTCAGCGTTGCAGACGTAAATAGTGTTGTCAAGACGCCATAAGGCGATACATTTCTTTTTACCCAAGTGAAGGTGAGTTGAGAATCGTTATACTTCGTAGTGAACAACTATTCAACGTATGTGCATTCAAGACGAGCAAGAATTAAATTACGGAAGCTGGACAAGGACTCCAGCACGTCGCACAGCTTGACAGTAAACTACACTTTATTAGCGCCACACTGAGACACATTATTAAACACTGTTAATTTAGCTGAAAATGACTGACGATTAGGCGATGCATTCTCTTTTTACCGAAGTGAAGTAAGTTGAGAATCGTTATGATCATTATGCTTCGTAGTGAATAACTAATCAACGTATTTGCTTTCAAGATGAGCTAGAATTCAATTACGGAAATTGGACAAAGACTTCAGCCCATCGCACAGTTCGACAAAAAGCTACATTTTATTAGCGCCACACTTAGACACCTTATTGGACACTCCATGTTAGTTTAGCTGATAATGCCTGATAGTGCCTGAAGTTAAATTCTCAGGATTAGTGAACGTTAAGTTATGCCGTTATTAGTTATTTAAATGTGACAGTAGATGTTTAATAACCGAGCTCGATAGCTGCAGTCGCTTAAGTGTGGCCAGTATCCAGTAATCGGGAGATAGTGTGTTCGAGCCCCACTGTTGGCGGCCCTGAAGATGGTTTTCCGTGGTTTCCCATTTTCACACCAGGCAAAAGCCGGGGCTGTACCTTAATTAAGGCCACGGCCGCTTCCTTCCACTTCCTAGGCATTTCCTATCCCATCGTCGCCATAAGACATACGGTATCAGTGTCGGTGCGACGTAAAGCAAATAGCAAAAAAGAAAAAAGATGTTTAGTAATAAAACGGGAGAGATTAGGAGGCATTGTCGTTCAGTGAAAGGCGAACGAAAGTGTGAACTAGGTTACGAGAAGAAATGAGTGGTTGAATTCCAACTTCTGGCAAAATGAGGGAGTTTTTGATATAATATGGCTGTTTAATGTGAGAAATAATTATTGGTCATAATGATTGTATGAGTTGGTTCGAGCAGGTGGACCCTGCATTAGCTCAATTGAATGATTTTATTGACCCAGTGACTGCCGCTATTGAGCGTGTTAAATAGTCTCTCGCCGTGGTGTGAGGGGAGTATACTTGAGTCGTGATTTATTGCCCCGAGAAGGGAGGTCCGTGAGAGACACTGCCAAAAGAACTCGCCTTGCCATGGAAGTGTTTTCTGTTAAAATGTTGCATTTTACTGTGAGAAATAAGGCAGAAATTATATGTAACCACCACACACAGTCTATTAGCCTTGATCCGAAGAACAATGTAGAAATTGACGACTGTCCGTGACACGATTAGTAAAGTTAGGGTTTTTGTTACAGCGCCGTGGATGGAGACGGCCAGAGTCGCAGGTTCAGACCTCACGTGAGCACAGAAGGGATCGACCGCTCGCTCATACAGCGGGTCACAACGGAATGACTACAGCCCTTGCATTTATTTGTACATGTGTTTGATATGTTTCTTTTTCAGGGTGTGTTCTTGTTTATTATTAATCAATGTCAATTTGAATTTAGACTTCGTGAGAGTCCATTGATAGTAATCGCAAGTGATAAGTTTGTTTCAAGGCAGTGCTTGATTTCATATGGGAGACTTGAGACCATCTATTTCTTTTCCGCGTTTAAGTGATGGATTTTTGATATGGTCGGAGCATTTGGATTAATTATTTCCAATTTTGTTATTTTTATTGATTTCTAGATATTTTCTGCGGTAGAGTTAAGTTAGCCGACCATTCTAACGCGGAAATTTTTCATTGTAAATAGATTTTTATTGTGTAATACGGGATTTAGTCCCAAGGAATACTCGCATTGGGAGGGACATGGCTTGCTTTTGTAAATATTGAAGGGTTATTTTATTATGTTGTCATACTCGACAGTTTATGTTTGACCGGTGGATAGCACACAAATAAACCAACATAGCACGCATCTAAACCAATGTGGCATTTGTGTAAACAATGTAGGACACAGGTAATCCAATGGGATAAAATGTGAAAGTATGGAGAAGTAGTGTTATCCTCTCGGACATTCTTCGTTTCATAGAGAGGAAGGTAACCATTAATGTACGTGTCATAAAGGAAAATTTGTTGTATAAGAGACATTACCAGCGATCGTTGCCATCCACATAGATTTTCTGTGAAATGTGGAGGCAACTGCTGATGTCGATGGTAGCACGGACTTTTCCGCTGCTAAAATATAAGTTTTGTAATGTCACTTGTATTATAGTTATCCAGGATGTCAGTAATTGTTGTAAATATTTCCCCGAGTGATTAGTAAATTGTTTGAAACTATTTCGTGCCTATCTATACCGAAAAACAAGCATCCAAAGACTTCTTCCGTTCATTGTAAGCCTGTAAGATAGTTTAAGTTTTATAGCCTTTACTTGCCGCGGACGGTCTTCGACCCTGAGTAGCCGGTGTTTAGACCTCAGGAACGGGAGAGTAGCATTGACCCTGCTGTGCTGCATGGCCGATGACTTCTCATGTGAGTGGATTCATGATACAATCCCAATGAGGGGAACTCGGCACAGGCCGAAAAGGTCCCTTGACTATCGACTTCCGTGGAGCATGGTCCCATGTGTTCGTGACCCGAAAGGGTTGGTTTGTTGTCACATGGTCCCATGAGTCATGGGGGACGGTGGGAAAGGTCCCAGTATATAATAACAGTTGAATCATTTTTGAGAGGTAATATTATGGGCGTTGAAATTTTCTACCGGAACTGGAATGTTTATCATAGAGACTGGATAACATCAAAATTAGGGGGATTATTCATACTGGTGAAAAATTAAGTTGCAAGCTATGAAAAAGTGAAGGATGAGAAACATGAAATTCTCGGTATAAGCCCTATCTCTGAGGATAATAGGCAACTTAATGTTTTGGGTGTAAGGTCAGGAAGTGATCATGTTCAGAGAATATTATTTTGTGAGATAATCACTTATGTTAGGAACAAGACAGTGAGGAACATGGTTGTAGCAGACGACTTCAGTAGCATGAATGATCGAAATTATGAACAACAAATGGTAAATAACTAAACCTGGGAAGGGCAGCTGAATTAGAAAGTTAAGGAACCAACTTGAGTTATGCTGCTTATGAAACAAGATGAACTCTATGGAGAAACTGAAGCGATCGATTATAGAAGTGATCACATAGTTCTTTTAGTCGTAGTTAAGAAGAAAGTAATAGAATTGAACTTTATAACCATATGGTTGAGAGGTGAGATGGCTTTTTTACAAAGTAATTGTGATCGGTAGGAAAGGATGGATGAAAATATGAATGACCAATGGGTTGATTTAAAGAATTTGTTGAGGAGTGTGAAATCAGATATGTATATTTAAGGCAGTAAGGAATCTTCAAGATCCCTTACAATTTAACAACAAAATAAAGTTATTAACAAGGAGGGGCAGGTTTGAGTAATATATAAATTGAGCTACTAAGAGCAATGTAGAAGCAACGTCCATCTGGTGTTCTGCACATCTTGATAGTTGCCAATGTACAATTGGCGATCCAAGCAGAAGCAGTAATGCAACAGCTGGTTAAGACTGTTAGCCATGTATTATCCAGTAGTACTAAGCCTACCGAACAGAGAATAGAAGTCTTTGATGTATACCAAAACCATATTATGATCCTTCCTTTTTTTTTAAAAAAAACTCTGTTGAAGCATATTTGTCCACTGATATAAATTCGTGCCACCTGTCTAATGTAATCCTGGTATGTATATGTATGTTCAGTCTTCAGACCTAAGGCTGGTTGGATCCTCAACAGCTCTGCCATCAGCTGTCATAGATGGCCTAGGCATCACTGAAGAGGCGTACTTGGTAAAGGTCCAATATACTTGAACCATACACTAATTATGGGCTTACCAGTGACTTATATGTTGTCTCGTTTACAGCCTTGCTGGAACCTCTTAATATACTCATACCTGTATGAAGAAATCTGTAAACTTCATGTACAACCTGGTTAATGTGATTACCCAACTAAAAAGCCTCTTTTATATTAATACTTAGGTACATACATTTATCCTTTTGAGATACTTTAACCCCATCAACATAGTAATAAAAACTGAGAGGAATTTTTCTCTCGGTGAAACTTAAAACCTGCCTTTTCTCTCCGTTTACCATCATTCTATTGTGTGCTGTCAATCTCGCTACTTTGTCTAGGTCACTTTGCATTCGCTCACAATTCTTTAACTTATTTATTAATTTAGTACAGTATTACATCAACCTAGGAAGCCTTATGTTTTATTACATATCATGTCCTTTACTTGAATATAAGAAAATTATACTAAAGTTATCCTAAACATTAATGTGAAACATACATCTTATATGAACAATCTGGGAATGGAAAATCTTTATAATGAGTAATTTATATTATTAAACAAACTATTCAGTTATACAACTACACTGCTTGCTATAGGCCTAATAAAGTTACTATTAATGACATGATGATGAATACAAGCAACTATTTAGACTGACGATACACAGATAGAACATCAAAATATATTGATCAACTCTACATTTCACAGTGAGAAATTAGCATGTTTATAAATATGAAGTCTCATAGCTAGTAGGGTTTGGTCCTCATTGAAAGGATTCATTGAAAGAAAAATCTTGGTGTCTGATGCCCAGCTGTCCTACTCAGTATCGCTTCTATGACCACTTTCCTAAACAAAGTCTATATCACTTGTCATTCCACTAACAACTTCAGGATATTTTTCATCAAATAATTTTTGGTTTGCAAAAAGTGCAAAGTGTAGACCCACGTGCATTGGTTAGAAATTACCCTGAAACTGATATCAACATACAGACATGTCAAAAACTCATATAATAAGACAGGGGTAAGGAAAATATCAAACCATCAAGAATACCTTACTTGGAAGAGTCCATTGGGAAAGTAGTGATGCGGTAGTGAAGTAGAATACCTATTAGATTAAGAATTATTCATGATTCATTTTGGTCTGAGTAAAAAAAAATACCATGGCCTGGTATGTTTGAAACAAGATATTACCTTCCCTCATTTTAAAATTTAATACTTCGTCGCCATAAGACCTATCTGTGTCGGTGCGACGTAAAGCCCCTAACAAAAACAAATTAATACTAAGATATAAACAAATAAATTAATGCACATATATATTTTTGTTGTAATATGACAGGGGCTTGGACATCAAGGCCAACAACCTCATGTACTCAATGATGGGAAGATTTGTATGATAACGTTTGTAACTGTGGTGACTGTACTAGTGTGCGTGTTTGTAATCAGAGAGAGAATTGGGAAAGAGACTGGCAATGGGCATATGCTTTCCCAAAAGATATTTCTTTGATTATGAAAGGTACCGTACACATTACAGTTTCATTATTACTAAACTAGCTAAACATAAGATGTACTTCTGCTAAAGACAGAAAAGAAAGGACAATACATTTTACCGATATACAAGGGAATTTTTGTGCGTACAACAATGTTGCCCTGCCCTCACAGAGGCCTCTCAGGTTTTTAAGAGGACTTTGAAGTCATACCCACTGTGTTTTAAAATGGAGTTCAACTACTAACAAGTCTAAAGCTGAAAATGTACAATTTTAAGTATATATCAGAACAAAATATAAGCTTACATCCTTACCAAATCCTTCTATAGAACTCGAAGCGTGCATTGAAACTGTGCAAGGAACTAAGAACTTGACTTAGAAGTGAGCAAGGAGTGAGCAAGCAATAATTCACCTCAACACACTCTAACGTCAGTTTAGCATGAAATGTAGACCAAGACTGGGAAGTGGGTGAAGTGGGAGACAAGGCAGCCCCCTTGATTGTTCCTTGCCACAAGTGCGGCTGATTACCATGCAGGACGTTTACTAAATATTTGGACCATAGTCATAGACCTCGTATTCGTCAGTAACCTCCCATGATAAAGAGTTATTATTTTATTACAAGTTGTTTTATGTCGCACCAACACAGATATGTCTTATAGCGATGATGGGATAGGAAAGGGCTAGGAGTGGGAAGGAAGCGGCCGGTTCCTTAATTAAGGTACAGCCCCGGCATTTGCCTGTAGTGAAAATGTGAAACTATGGAAAGCCATCTTCAGAGCTGCTGACAGTGGGGTTCGAACCCACTATCTCCTGAATACCGGATACTGGCCGCACTTAAGCGACTGCAGCTATTGAGCTCGGTATGATAAAGAGTACCCTATCAAAATTGTAAGATAGGTCAACAGTGATACAATTCATTTGACCTCTTGAATCTAAACTATCAGTTATAGCTTGCTAGAATCCTGTAAGTTGAACATCATAGGACTAACCATCCTAAATCTTAACTGCCTTCTATAAAATCACTAAACAATTTTCCAAATGTGTCTAATATAATTGGAAAGAATGTTTTCCCAGAGCTTGAATGCATCACATGACCAACTGTAGTTATTCACTTTATGTTAATGTTAATCGGGCATAATTTTTGAAATCAGGCCCCTGTAAAAATTTCTATGAAATGAAATCCAGTAACAGAATTGGAAGTTTTTAAAATAATCCAGTCTTCAGAAAAATAAACTTTTATGAGTGCAGTTGTAATTGCAACAGAACTCACAGAATATCTGCTCCTTAACCTGTAGTATAACCTACCCTTTCAATTATTCAATTTCTATTGGCCAGTTTTAAGATTTCCTAACCACTGAAAGTAAAAGCTTACATGGTTTGCATACAGATATGTCAATATATCACACATGTTTGAAGTTGCTACACTAGATTGGATCAGTCACTTTTTTGTCAATATAACTTATCTTCATTAAAACAATAATGCTCAGCATCGACTATGGTGTGGCACAAGTACCTTGTCTGTATTCTCATATATTACACAGAGCATTGTAGGCCTATATGCAACTGATAATGATGTTAATGTGATGTGATTGGATTATCGAATGCATTCCATTCTCTTGATCATGAAATATTGCTGCTTAAATTGCATATAGAGTATCAGATTGTTAGATTACAACCAAATGTTCATTCAATACTGCCCGTTACTTTGCCTGGTGCTTTTACCAATGATAAGTACCCATTCTCAATCTAACTTCCTCATTCCTCAGAACTTATATAGTTTGAATTTGTAATAAGTGGCAGTGAACTCTGTGAAAAAATCATGAGTTACACTAGCCCATATGCTGAATATAAGTAGGCTCAATTGAAAAGGTCGATGTTGAGTGGCTTTAGACTACACCTGATAAAATCAAAGCTTATTTGGGGACTCCAGGAGAGTGAGAGTATATTACTGACTTATATGAAATACAAAGGGGGGCAGAAAAATGCAGACACTTTTTGATAGATAATATCTTTGGAACAAAATGACAAATCGTTGCAGTTCTTGTGTGGTAGCGCAGTCCATTGTTTTCTCAACAGATGATGAAGGTCATGTGAATGGCATGACAATCTTGGTGCACATTTTCCAGCAGATGACAGTGCACTAATGAACGAAGTAAGATTGTCATTGAGCAACGCAAGACCATATTGAAGTGGTATTGGAAGTATGGAAACATGATGAGAGTACAACAGCAATGGTGTAATGTGTACAGAACTCAGCCACTAAAACGTACATCATATTCGGGATAAATCTGAAGCCAACGGTACTGTTCAGGGTGTGCATAACGAAAGGTCTGGCTGACCAAAACATCAACAAGTTCAGCTTCCAGTGCTGCTGTGTTGCAACATTTTACTAGGTCACCTCAAAAATTTGTGAAGCGGGCTGCACGTGAAAGCGGGGTAAGCCGATCAACCATATGACGAATTCTGAAGACTGCAAACTGGAAAGTGTACATTCCAAGATTGCTGCATACTATGAATGAGGATGACCCGGATCGAAGGATGGAGTACTGTGAGTGGTAAGAAGGCATGCTTCGTGGGGATGAATGGTTTGCAGGGATGGTTATCTGGCCTGACGAGGCACAACTCAAACTGAATGGTACTGTAAACTGCCACAACTGCATGTACTGTGCTCCTAAAATTCCTCACGTTCATGTGGACAAACATGTTAATCTACCCGGTGTTAATGTGGCCTGTCATCGCACGGTTTGATTGGCCCATTCTTCTTCAAAAGTACCATAACTGGTGAGGCGTATCTTCACATGCTGCAAACATTGATTTTACCTGCCATCCGAGAGATGTTTGGAAATGAAAGATTTTACCTATAACAAGACAGAGCTCCGCCTCACTGCCACAAAGATGTCAGAGCCTACTTGGATGCTACCTGGGCAATGGATAGGTTGAAGAGGAATTTTTTGACTATCAAAGAATGTCTACATTTTTCTGGACCCTTCTGTACAGCCATGAGATGGTGTATGGCTCTCTTAGTACTGGGAGTGTCTGAGGACAAGTTTGGCTTGCCAAATGCAGGGGGGTTTTATTTGACGCCGTAGGTGACCTGCGCGTCGTGATGAGAATGAAATTATTATGAAGATGACATAAATACCCGCCCCGTGCCAGGGAAATTAACCAGTTACGGTTAAAATTTCCGACCCTGCCAGGAATCGAACCCGGGACCCCTGTGACCAGAGGCCAGTACGCTAAAAAAATTACTTTAATACATTGAATAATTTCAATATTACAAGCAGTTGTTCAACTTCATGTCAAGTCTTCCTCGTAGTGACAGATCTGGGGGAAGGTTGGGGGAGGGCGGCAGGGGAGAAAAGCTGCCCCGGGCGCAGAATTAAGGCGGGGCGCTAAATTGGCAGAAGCTTTAGAATAATTATTATGGTTTTCGGTAGATAAACAAATGAACTAAACCAACCTTAGTGTGAACTATGGCACAAATAATGTTATATTAGTAGGAATAACTAATTATAAATATCTTTACTTTGTATTCCTGCCCGTTTTACAACTTTCAAATACATAAATGCCACGGCTGCGCCCGTGTTTCTTAAATGATAAGTGTCGGCTGAGTTTCCGGTCACCCGCCGATCACAGACCTTTAAATTTGTTTATGCTGTTACACAGTAACACATGTACTGTGACGCTCAGGCCACAGTGGCAGGAGCACGAACTCAGAATTTATTTTACACGCACGATACTATCGATTCTTGTAATCGTAATATATCTGGCAGATTTTCTTGTTCCCTTCTTGTTTTGCTGTTTCAAATCTGTTGGTTCTTTTTTGTTTCACTTGTTGATGGATGCATTCCTAGTGGTGTAAAATAAAATATATCTAATTGGTTTAATTCCGATTATTTGTTTCCAAGGCAATAATAAATCATTATAAATTTTTTTTACGTGCAGAGTGCGGGAACATGCCAAAATAAAACTATTGGGAGCAGCATTCAGGAGGAAAGCCCGAGAAGAGAAAAAGGAAGCACAGAAATCTTCTTCGTTAATGCTAACTTGTTTCGGAGGAAATAAACAAGGCGAGTGCATTATTAGTCAGATAAATGATGTCAGTCAAGATATGTCGCAATCATCATGATTTTGACTCATCGTTTGTTTCTATTTATTTTCCCCTGATAATAGTCCTCATATTCCAAGTTTTTTCCATACTCAATTTTAGTTATGTGTATTTATGCGTATTGCATATGAGTGAAAGTTCGTCAAGTGATCACGCTTTTCACTAACATACTGTATATGAAATGCAACAATTGCATTATTTTATAGAAGTACTAATTGAAATATATTATATTTAGAGATTTCATAAATTTTGAATGAATACCGGTACCTTTCAAGTCATGAATTTTTCAAGAAAAACGCTGCATAAAAATGTATTTGTTTATAACTTTTATAATAAATATTTTGTTGCAAAGATATTGATAAAAATAATATATTTTGATTCGTACTTCCATATTATAATACAATTGCTGAATTTCATATAAAATGGTGAAAAGAGCGGCCACTTCACGAACTTTGACTCATATGCTATCGATTCTTATTTTGTACTTCAGTAAAACCAATTATTATGTTATAATATTTTAAAGAAAGTTTCGTAAACAAAAGACTTTTTTGTTAATTTCTTGAAAACTGAATATTTGATAAGAATAACCAAGTTTGATTTCAATAAGCCAGTGGCTCCCAAAGTGTGTGCCGCGGCGAGCTATCTCATATAGGGTCATATAGATATGGGGAGTTCTTAAACACCACCTCGCACTGAGAGAGCACATAAGTCGTTGCAAAAAGAGGAAATTTCTCATTCGGCATCCAAGGTGAATTTTTCGAAATAACTGGGTCTAAAATAAGGGAAAATATACTGAGTGATATTAAAGAAGCAAAATACTGTTCTATCATGTCTGACTGCACTCCTGATATCGCAAATTTTCGGATAGTAAAATTCAATGAAAGTGAGATTTGTGAAAGTTTCATTGACTTTTTAACGATTAGTTGCAAAACAAGCCAGGCACTTCCTGAAGTAATATTGTAGAAAATCAAAAGTGAGGGGTTGTAGTTTACAACTTAACCAGTCCAATCTTACAACAATGGTGCTAAAATGGCTGGAAAATGCAAAGGTGTTCAATCTTGTTTACAAGAGGAAAATAACTTAGCATACGTCGTGCCGTGCACTGCACATTAATGAATTTTGGTTGGAGTAAACGCTGCAAGTGCATCACACGAAGCAGAAACTTATTTTGGAATACTAAATTGTTTCTATTCATTCTGTGTATAGTCTACTAACATATGGGAGATTATGCTGAAGCCACAGAGATTTACTAGATGGTCAACAAGATAGAAGGTGTAACAGTTGTGTATAAATACCTTGAAGAGATAATCAACGATTTAAATGAGCTTATATCTAGTATGATATCCACCTCTGAGACTAAAACAGAAGCTACAAACCCTTAGAAAAATGTCAGTACTTTCCAATTCATTACTACTTCTTGGTTTTGGTTCAAGCAGCTAATACGAATTGATACTCTAAACAAAATTTTATAAAAAGAAGATATCACCATTGACTGATCTGTTAACTATATCAACCAACTTATCGAGGAGTTTGAGGAATCTCGACCCGGGAATCGAACCCCGGACCCTCTGAACCGAAGTCCAGAACGCTGATCATATTCAGCCAACGAGTCGGACACGATGACATTAAAATCTGGACAATGTAGTTAACTGATATATACAATAATAACCTTAATACGGATGAATTGATAAAAGAACTGCACAGTTTTAAATACTATGCTCCTGATTTAATACCAACCATGAAAACAGTAACTTCTGCAAAAATGTTGACCTTAATTTCCTAAGATGGACTACAGAGTAGTCCAGGATGCATCTGCGGATGTGACAACGGCACGTAGGATTTTCATAACAATGCCTGTTACAGTTTAATCAAATGAAAGGAGTTTTAGTAAATAGTACGGGTAAATTAAAAGTAATAAAACATATTTATGAGACATGACGGCACAGCAACGCCACGAAAACTAAGTATAATCGGCATTGAACATCGCGGAAAGAAAAGCTCGTAAAATTAAGTTTTATGTTACAATTTTTAATATTGCTTCTTTGTTTCAGTAAATATGTAAAGATTTTATTTTTTCAAATATTTTACTTTGAAGAATGTTGATAAAATTCAATATTACGAAATATTTTTCCTTTTAACTATTTATTTTTGATTGTTCAGGTATAATTTTATTTGTTTATTATTAGTTGAATCATCTACCGAAAGGAACGTTCATACTGTTTATTTTTAGGAATTAAATTTACCTAAGGCGTTAATTGTAACGTTGGGCTTTATTTATTTTTCCAGTAATTGATTACTTATGTTGAGAAAATAGTAGTATGTTAAAATAAAACTAGACTTGACTTTGTAAGTCTACATTTTTTATTGAACATTAAATATTTTGTGTTGTTTAAGAATATTGATTTTTAAAGTCGATTTTTAAGTTTGAATTTACATTTGTATTAATGCATGATGTAATTCGTATCCTGCCGGTTCTCCTGTTCGTTAATTAAAGAAATTAATATAACCACAACTGTTTTTGTTTAAATGAGACCTCATACTTCATCACAGCGGCAATAAGCCGGAGGGGGGAGGACGAATTACATTGTTGCCCCGGGCGCCAGAGAGCCTACATCCGTCCCTGCTTCCTCAAGGCTAAAATAAATAGGGTGAAAATAGGGAAAAGCAAGCCCAGAAGTGAGGTAGGTAAGGAATTAATTGCTTTTCATATAAATTTAGAACTGGGATGATAGGGAAAGCAGTTACCAATTGGAAATGGTGAAATTTGTTATTGAAGCGAATGAAGCTAGAATAACTTTCCCAGGACTTGTATGCAGCTTGCAAACACAGGCCAACCAATCTCAAAATCCTGAGTAGCCACCATGAAAGGTTAATTTACCGCTTATTTATTGCAACATCACAATGCATAATTGCTGCCCTGCACATTATGGTCTCTAGGGTTTCTTTGTGAGTGAAAGCCATTGCTGCAATGCCTTCCTCCTATATTTACTTACGTACATTTCTACAGATCGTACAGTTACACAAGGACCTGGAATGAATTAGGACACTCCGAAAAAGGTCTTTGAACTTACCTGTATTTGGTGCCTCTGCAACTGACAACCTAATAACAATTCTCTGAAAGGATGTTAGGAAGCGTAGGAGATGTGTATGTTGGGGTTCAATAGTAAACATACATACATGGTACATCATCATTATAGACCGTTATGCCTTTCAGAATTTAGTCTGCAACATTCAGTCAATGGTAAATATCCTGTAAATTCCATGACTCGCATTAATGATATATCATAGGCATATATTCCATGACTGATTTGTTAGATGTTCTGATTTGGATTGTACGAATGTTCTTCTTCTTTGTTTAAGCATTTAGTGGAGATGTCGTGGGGTGCTTAAGAAACAAAAGGCCGTCGCATTTTATAAAGGTCAATAAGGCTGTACAATGGCACTGCAGGAAGTACCGTATTGTTTAAGTGTTTAACCGTAGAACGGTCAGGCTGGGCCGCAGAGACGTAGCAGTATGAAATTTGGCAATTACTCCAAAACCATAGCATTGAGACAGCTGGTCGTCTCTGTACCTTCCTTTAACACTAGCCTGCAATGATTTCCCGGTTTTGATGAAAATAGGTGGTTCGTGTGGAGAACGGCATGCTGATTTCAAAAACACCCACTGTTTTGCCGTAAAATGCACATATGTTATGTAATTAGACAGTTTATGTATTGCATTCGCTCACCCTCTGAGCCCCAGGCTAGAGCATTAATCTCAGGGGTGTCGGTTCATATGCCAAATCATCTAATCAAAATCCTAACCATAAATATATAGAGGCACACATAAACACAGGGATGAACGGGGCACGCATATTGACGGGGGCAGGCTCAAATATAACCCTAAATTTAAGGACTCCATGATAGGACTTGGAAGTGAAACTTAAAATATCCATGGGCATCATAGCTAACTACAATAAAAAGAGTGTGAGAATGGTTTCCTTTGAAAATAAATGGCATAAGGAGCAGTTTATTGCACCATTAGGCGCACTGAATTCAGACACAATTTACCAACACATTGATTTGACAACAAACTAAATTAAATGATTCTTGCTTCACCGCAAGTGGTGAGGATACATTTATAATACCCATCCTGTAAGAAAAACACAAATTCGGGGTTATGTTCCACCTTAGTTGGGTGAATTTCTGAAAGTGGCTCCACCGTCTGATCCCGTTGGGATCGAACCAGCGTTCGTATGACCGGGTAGTTCACAAGGACGACCCTTTAGGATTCGAGAGCCCGAGAATAAAATAAACTTTACTGTCGGTTTCTCGATCCGGTTTGATGAAGTACCTCCGACAGATCTGTACATTTCCCAAGGTCGGCATCTTGAGTTGGGTAAAGCTACTATGATTAGGTAGGATGTATTTTACGGACGGACCCTATAATTTATCCAGATGACACCATGCCAAACCGAACTCGTCATTACAAATATTAAATCAATATGTTTATTATTTCCAAGCTAGACCGCCTGGTCTGGGAAGGTCAATGCCTCACTTACATAACAGCGGGCTTAACGGGAAATACCTGACTACTCTCTGCTCACATCCCTCCAGCAAATACAAACAATACGAGTCTTACAGTAAACTTGACACACGACGAGTCGTCTTGTTACAAATCGACATCTCCCTTTCCATTAAACGTATGATTATTATCTTTGCTAAGTCTTGAGCTTAAGGATATCGTCGTTAAATTTTAATTATTATTATTATTATTATTATTATTATTATTATTATTATTATTATTATTATTATTATTATTATTAGAATTATTATTTATCCAAAATGTTGTCTGTTAAGTTTAATTTAGCGCACTCAAGTGAATGACATCCGCATAATTTAATTTGCTCCGGTCAGATATTATTATTATTATTAATATTATTAATTGTCACCACCCTAACGTTATTGTTATTATTACCGGTGTTAAATCTTTAGTTATATTTGTCCCTAACATGTTCAACATCATCCCTTTATTAATACGGTCAAAGTTATAGATCTATAATTCTGATTATTATTATTATTATTATTATTATTATTATTATTATTATTATTATTATTATTATTATTATTATTATTACCATCACTTGTCATTATTAATCATTACACCTTACGATCATTCATGTAGACTATCAACCTCTTTAACCTCTGGGTCCGTAGTATTTCAAATGACTACGCATGCAGCCCATCCTTCTCGTACGTACTACCATGGGTGCGAACCCTGCACTCCTCGTAATTTAGTCTTACTCTGCCTACATTGCCCGTCTTTGTACACTAATATTCTCTGTGATTATCATAGTTTCACATATTTCATAGTATCACATTATATTTCAACATAGCTTCATTATAAGTATTCCCCAATACGGAATTCCATCTTTTCTCATCTTTCAACGTAATATTATTCAGTTATTATTCACAGAGTTTACGACTGATTCATATTTCATCGACGACATAGTACGATATATTTATCTATCGACTGCATGATCTTCATAACGTCTCTCTTCACACTTGATCTGTTTCTGAGGTTAGTCTCCACAAATAATCGCAAGGGCATGACTTTCTATTCGCATAAATTTGACAACCGTGAGTATGTAATTATTAGGCCTACGTGGTCCTACCAATACTTGCATATTAAACCTCTGTCCATTATTTATTATATATTAGAACCGTAATTTCAACGATAAGTTTATACCGTTATTTAGTATTTATTATCACCCGTGTTAGCATTCATACTCATAATTTCACAATTTTAATTAACACCATATTTAAAATCCAATTAGAAATGTTAGTATGTCATTAGCGATTCCCATTTATTCTAGCATTTTATACATATAAAATTCAAAGTTTAGCACTGTTTACACTTGAATATTACATTTATATCCCGTTAATTCAATCCCTATGTATAATCACATCAAATCTCGGCATCATGAATTATTATTATTATATCGTGACCTTCTCTACAAATGCATAATCATATTTTTTAAAATTCAAAACAAACGAATCACTGGCATTGCATGCGACTGGATCTCCCATAGAAAAATTTCACACAACTTGTTTTGAAGTGACTGATATAAAAAGAAGCAAACTATGGGTCAGTACAAACACTAAACAACAACATGCATATCGAGAAAAGCTCTAATCAATTAACACTATAATACATGCGTGACTTAAAGTACTACCCCACACCTACAAATGAAATATACTACCGAATCTGACCCATCATTTACGTTACCAAATTTTAACTCCGTCCGTCTATCCTAAATTGTAATGGACTCGGGAAGCGATCCATTTGTTACACGAAGTAACCAAATCAAAATAATACTGTTTCTCTACTGATCACGGTAACACCCCCAAATAATTTTGCACATTAGTACTCATTTCTTTGGTTGACTCCTAGTCGGCATATTGCGAATGAGAGGCCCATGTCGGCCCTCATCTGTTTACTCTTGCATGGTGGCTGGTTTCATTTCACAAAGACACTTTATCTTCGTCCTTTCCCGTACAAAGGACTGGGACACGTACGACGTAGTGTCGAATAAATCGCCCGGCGCGTTTCACGAGTACCGATACGGCGCGTCCGGAATGTTATCAAGCCGCACTCTTGATCTGTTCATGGTTCCGGCGCTTCACGTGGCTCATCTCACCGTCCTACAATACAGGCTTAAGTACTGACCAATAACATTCACTACAGCTTGTACTGACTGTTCGTCACACTGCTTGCTGTTTCTGCTCTCAACGATTATTTACAAAACGACTGTTTATCACTCTCTAACTGCTACCCATCTGTTTGAATTCATAGTATAACTAATAGTCAGCCCAGATCGTAGCAAGATCTGGCTGGATCTAAAGTTCACTCGAACGCAGATGACTGGGACACCAGAATGACACGTCACTTCGCCTGAGATCAGAATACGATTGAGAGTCTAGTTTGTTCCTTTTACTCGTATTTATGAACGGAAGGCCTTACTGCTGGATCAACTGACGTCACGCCTTGGAGAGATGGAGTAGTTTTCTTAAATCGGCACTGGCAATCCGAATAGAAGGTTGTAATTTTTACCAATTTAATCCCCCCGTATGGAACATACACCTGGTTTAATATGATCTCATAGCGATCGTAGATCTCAGAGATATTAGCAGATATCGCACCTCAACATTTCGCGGGCTAAACAGCGTCCCTCATAACGTGGTCACTTCCGGCCAATAGCGTTCGAGATGACCCAGTTCCGGAAATTTCATTCTTCAGTTTATTAAACTTACAACTGATTCTTCTATGCATGACATCTAAAAAAATATCTTGATTTAATTCACATAATTGCAATATTTAATTGATTAATTTCGGAAATAACTGATGTTTCAATTAATTTCTTTCAAGCTGGTATTCCTGGCTGGCCATATGAATTTTGTGATTGGGCTAAGGCGGGCGGTTAATTTGAATCTTCTTCCGTGACACTTAATAACACGTTCGCCCTGCGGCACTGGGATCTCCAACCTCCAGCTTCCAAGAATTTGTGACGTAGTGGAAAGTTCTGCCTGACAGAAATACATCTTCACAGCGCTCACGTTGTAACATATGGCATTCCCTTTGGTTTCCGTTTCTCTTCTTGTACGAGGCACATTGGGATATCCAAATCTACCTGTTGGTACCCTAATGGGCACCCTGCTGGGAGTGACAACTCTGGCCATCGTCGCGCAGCCGTCGCGCAGCCGGTTCGTACATATCCACACTTCCTTCGGCCTGAATATTGTTTCCCATTTCAATATGTGTAACTATTCTTCTTCTGTTATCAAATCATGATTAAATTATGGGTTATACCACCCAGGTACAGATATCAATGTTCAAGATTTAATGTACATTTAAGGATATTTGAATTCATTTCATCATGTATCAAAATTTTGATCAGGCATCAGAATACATGAACAACGCTAATATTAGTATGTATAGTTCAGTAAAAAAAGAAATGTTTTGTCATGTACTGATCACAAGATATAAAAATAAAGATACCGGAATCCTAAAATTCTTACATTATGAACATTTTCCGAAATATGAAAATAATTATATCGCATACAAAAATGCATCGTGAAACAAACTACCCGTTTCAGCCTCAGTTCTTTGTTTTTGGCCGGCCATGTGTTTAAAATTATAGGAGGGTTGGGTGATTTGACAACCTAAGACCAACACGGTAATAATAATAATAATAATAATAATAATAATAATAATAATAATAATAATAATAATAATAATAATAATAATAATAATAATAATAATACTTTTTTTTGCTAGTTGCTTTACGTCGCACCGACACAAACAGGTCTTATGGCGACGACGGGATAGGAACGACCTAGGAATTGGAAGGAAGCGGCCATGGCCTTAATTAAGGTACAGCCCCGGCATTTGCCTGGTGTGAAAATGGGAAACCACGGAAAACCATCTTCAGGGCTGCCGACAGTGGGGCTCGAACCCACTATCTCCCGATTACTGGATACTGGCTGCACTGAAGCGACTGCAGCTATCGAGCTCGGTAATAATAATAATAATAATAATAATAATAATAATAATAATAATAATAATAATAATAATAATAATAATAATAATAATAATAATAATCGTATGGCCTCAGCTACCGTGAGCAGACAATTCAGTTTGACGCCATCTGGTCATCTGCTCGTCAATTTCGACGTTTCGTTTTACTCTAGGCCCACCAGATGGCAGACCGAGTAAACCGAAACTCTCTTAGGCGTCTATGGCTGAGATTTAATGAATTTTGTCGGGTAAACACCAAATGTGTCACCAGAGATCTTTTACATGCCGACATCGTACGACATGGAGTGTCAATGAACTTTATTCCGCCCTTCATAATCCGACCACCTCTGCCGGGTTTGAACCCGCTATCTTGGGATCCGGAGGCCGACACTCTACCACTGATCCACAGAGGAAGGCAAGTAATAAATCTGCAACATTGATAGCACTGAAGAGAAGGGTGCCAAAACATGTTAGCTCATAAAAATACCTCAGTAAAGAAAAGATAAACACAGGCATAAGAAAATGTATCTTAGTATAGTACCACCATTGGTACCAAGATTGGAAGGGATAGGCAAGGAAGAGGGAAGTAAGCGGCCGTGGCCTTAAGTTAGGTACCATCCCGGCATTTGCCTGGAGGAGAATTGGGAAACCACGGAAAACCACTTCCAGGATGGCTGAGGAGGTAATCGAACCCCCCTCTACTCAGTTGACCTCCCGAGACTGAGTGGACCCCGTTCCAACCCTCGTACCACTTTTCAAATTTCGTGGCAGAGCCGGGAATCGAACCCGGGCCTCTGGGGGTGGCAGCTAATCACACTAACCACTACACCACAGAGGCGGACGTACTACAAAGTTAATAAATAAAAATGAAATATCCGGAAGGAGAACCGGCTAGTTAGGCCTGCACCCCACAGTCCACTTCTTTATCTTTTGATGTGCAAAGGGGGACGTAGTATTTTTCTAGGATCGACCAGACTAACACGAATTACATTTTTCTCTCCATGATTTAAATTTTCCCTCTTAGGCCACCAAAGCAACTAGAGGATGCGAGCAAACGAGTTCATCTGAAGTCTTTTTGAACAACAGGTTCATTTTTTCAGGACAGAAGGGAGGTTCGTTAGGCTATACAATGTTAAAATGAAAGTTGAAAGTCCGATGCTTATTACGTTAATTCTCTGAAGAATAGTGATGCTAATGAAGTATTAGTTACGGCATCGACCACTTCGGTTACAAACGTATAAATACTTATGCACAGGAAGATTTAATTAATAGGTTAGACCACCTAAACAATGTCAGATTTGAAAATGATAATTTTTATTGATATGTAATAGCAACTTCTGGCTTGGTGAGGAAAGAAACGGGAAACTAACTCACTTCTCATTTCCCTAGTACGCCTCTTCAGTGACGCCTAGGCTACTGATGACAGTTGTTGGCAGAGCTGTGGAGGATCAGAGCAGCCTTCGAGCTGAATACCAAACATATACATACAACTTTGAAAATTGAATTTTGAAAAATGTCCAGACAACCTTTTACTCATGAAGGAGTAAAATCAATTAAGCCTTTAGAGTTTGTTCATGCTTGGAATGGATATGAGTATAATGTAACATTTGCTGATGGATTTAACCATTTTGTAAACTCGTAGAATTTGTCAAGAAACAAATATGTGGTCTACGAAAACTTCTTAATATTATAATTATGTTTCAAATCACTTCTCTAGTAAAATGTTAAAAATTAGAGCAGACAATGGAGGGGAAGACGTTAGTAATGATAAGGGAAAATTTTGCTGTAGCAAAGGAATAATAATAAAATACACCATTCTGTACAATCCTGAAATGAATCCTGTATCAGAAAGATTGAATAGAAACTCAGTACATAATACTAGAACTCCAATGATTGAATCTGATTACCTAAAGTAATGTAGAGAGAGGCAGTTACTTGTTTAACCTCTTTAACAAATAGAAGCCCAGCTTAGTCTGTAACAAAAACCCTAGAGGACTTTTGAAAGGCAGAAAACCCAATTTACGTAATCATAGAGTTTTTGGTAGTATTGATTTCAAGCATGTACATAAACAATCAAGAAATAAATGTTAAAAGCAGGTTAGTAGTTTTTGGCCGCAATGTCATCTTTGATGAACACAAATTGGGGTATAAGAGTTTAGCACATGTATTAGTCCGATCCACCGGCCTCTCACCGCTGGGTTCCGTGGTTCAAATCCCGGTCACTCCATGTGAGATTTGTGCTGGACAAAGCGGAGATGGGACAGGCTTTTCTCCGGTTTTCCCTGTCATATTTCATTCTAGCAACACTCTCCATTATCATTTCATTTCATTTGCCAGTTATTACTGGAGCCCGATTGTCCATGCAAATGCATGTTTTTAAATAATACAGTTACACTTCTCAAATTTCGCAAATATTCGTTTTATGACTTAACGATTCCAAACAACCGTTCTTTTTCCGTGCAAGTTGCATACTTTGGCCTTTTTTAGGAAGAAATGCATGCATAATTTTGGATTTAATAGCGAATATTTGGACGTTTCTATTGTATAACATGACTTTTCTTCCGACTTTGGCGCATATATTATGGTAAATTGCATGGTAGTGTCTTTTATGAATGTAGGTATGCAGAATATGGGGCCGTTTTACCGCTTTATATGTCTGTTATATAGAGACGCATAGAAATCGAATTATTTCATGTCATCCTACCTTACAACCAAAGTTAGTACATACCGTACAAATCCTATAATCGAATTAGCCAAGCACTTTCTTATCTGTTGCTTGAGTAAACGTTGTCGTAAGCCGGAAGGCCTGGTGCTGACCGCTGTAATTCTTAGGAATAGGTACCCAAGTATAAATTGCTATAAATTGAACCGAAATTTGTGCATTACTAAATGACGGCTCATGTTTATCGTCTATGTTAGACGAACAAATCAAAACTTGTATCACATTTCTGTGACGTCGCGCTACTGAGATCGTGGCTTATAAACCTTGGTTCTGTACTGAACCCTCTTCCCTTGTTATCGTGGAACTCCCTACCTGGAACTCTCACTCGTCACACGTATCAGGCCAAAAGAAAGAAGGCAGTTGGGAAGCAGCACGCATGCACGCTACAAATTGCTTTTTTTTTTTTTTTTGCTAGGGGCTTTACGTCGCACCGACACAGATAGGTCTTATGGCGACGATGGGATAGGAAAGGCCTAGGAGTTGGAAGGAAGCGGCCGTGACCTTAATTAAGGTACAGCCCCAGCATTTGCCTGGTGTGAAAATGGGAAACCACGGAAAACCATCTTCAGGGCTGCCGATAGTGGGATTCGAACCTACTATCTCCCGGATTCAAGCTCACAGCCGCGCGCCTTTACGCGCACGGCCAACTCGCCCGGTAATTGCAGTTTTGTGTTGGACTGTGTTGTGAAGTGGTGTTATTATGCCGCCTGTTAAAATTGCAAGAAGAGACCTCGTGTCTAAATGGACTGAAGGAAAGGAATTCTTGAGAACGGATGGCGATGTAGTTTATTGTGATTGTTTCAATAAAGATGTAAGTACCCGTGCTTTCTTTTACTTATTTTTAATAGTTTATTTTTAAAAAAAATTATACTAGGCAGTGGCCCACTTTATTTAAATTTCACTATTTCTGGAAAATGCACACTTAAAAAGAACGACACATGTTTCGTTTGCAGTTTAAATGTTCCTAAACGTTTCAAGTTTATCAACATATAAGTTCCGTTTCCCACACTGCAAAAATGAAACAACGAAAGGAAACCAAAACGGAATGTGTCCAAACATTTATTACTACAACACCAGCTATGCCAGATTCAAAGCATTTTTTTATGGATTTATGTGATGCTCTAGTGGGGGCAAATATACCTCTTCAAAAACTGGCAACCCCGGTTTTAGAGAAGCATACGAAACATGACAACATGACAACCTCAAGAAAAAGGTATCTTCCAATTGCAAATGCACAGTTACAGAAAAGCTGATTTTTATTAATTTATTTACGCTACTTTTTAAATGTTTTTCAATAATATTATTTGGAAATGTAGAATTAATTTTTGAAAAGAGATAACCTCAAACTGACTTTGTTTAACTTACATGAATAGCATTTTATGATTTCGCCAAGTAGGTTTTAGGTAAAATTCGAAACGACTTGGGAGATTCAAACATATGGGCTTCTGTGGACAAAACTACAGACTCAGCGGGTCGATATGTTGCCAATATAAAGTTGGGAAGTTAAGTGAGAATGGACCTGGTAAAGCTCATCTTGTGTGCTGCAAAGTTCTACAAAGCAAACCATTCTTCAATTGTGAACTTCTTCGGTGAAGGAATGCCTGAGTAGTCACATTAATTTTAGTAAATTATCATACAAAATGATGTACATCGTGTTTTAAAATTTAAATGAATTCGAAGACTTTTACTGATACTTCAGGAATTTTGTGGCCAAATAATTTATATAAGGAAAGGGTTCTGCTACTGTTGAGTGACGCTGCGCCATATATGATGAAGGCTGGAAAAGCTCTTAAAATATGTTACACCAATTTGAAGCACGTTACATGTTTAGCCCATGCGCTGCATCGTGTGGCGGAAACAATGCGTACGAAGTATGCGAACGTGAATACACTGATTCCTTCCAGAAAGAAGATAAATAAATGCATAAAATGTAAATAGTGTTGAATATTTAAACGGTATTCTGAAAAGCGATAATTTAATATTCTAAACCATCAATTGACATATTATTTTCATATTAAAGATGTTCCTGAAAGCTTCTGCTCTTGTTGCTGCATACAGAGATAGCTTGCCAGATTTGCCTTTGCCACCACAGTCAATTCCAACGAGATGGGTTACCTGGCTAAATGTTGCAATCTTTTGCTGCAATAATTTCGAAGCAGTTAAGTCGGTGAGAAATCATTAATCTGGCTATAGGTTTAATGGCAAACGTAATGATTTTTTTGAATTTACCACAAATGAACTTAATGCCACAGATTAATCGTAATATCACTTAACTGAATTATTTTTTTGGTTTTAGGTCGTAGACACTTTCCAGTAGACGATGCTGCTTGAATTAAAGATGCGCAACTGGAATTCAGCAAAAAGAATGTGTAGCAAGACTTACTGTATATATTAAAAAAAATTACCGAGCTCGATAGCTGCAGTCGCTTAAGTGCGGCCAGTATCCAGTATTCGGGAGATAGTAGGTTCGAACCCCACTGTCGGCAGCCCTGAAAATGGTTTTCCGTGGTTTCCCATTTTCACACCAGGCAAATGCTGGGGCTGTACCTTAATTAAGGCCACGGCCGCTTCCTTCCCACTCCTAGCCCTTTCCTATTCCATCGTCGCCATAAGACCTACCTGTGTCGGTGCGACGTAAAGCAACAAGCAACAAAAATTAAAAAAAAAATGTCAAATTGTCTGCTGAGATAACGAAATTGGAAGCTGTTATTGAAGACATTCAAACGTGTCTGCAATCATAGCACGGAGAAGTAGCCGCGGCAGCTAGAGATAAGCTGAACAAGGTCATCCGGTCAAATCCTGATTTGGAATTCATCAGGCTTATAAAAATTATATTGTGTGGTGAAAATGCAAAAGATGTACAATTTGACCTCACGTTGTCCCAAATGTCATCATTTAAGTATGCACCTGTTACTTCTTGTGACGCAGAAAGATCATTTTCTGTGTTTGAAAATTTACTGACAGATAAACGGATGAGCTCACGTGAAGTCAATTTGGAGAAATTAGTTATCGTACAATGTTTCAAAAGGAAAATGTAACCATGTGAACTGAATTTTGATAGTGCATATTTTCCACTTTATTGTGCATGTTTTGCTATATGGTAGTGCTTGTATGCATGCATATTTTGAGATTTGATATTAAATGGAAATCTGGGCTCTAGTTATTACTCATTGCTCCAGAGGTGTGTGACAGGCTTTGGCAGTCGGCACAATTCCTATCCTCGCCGCTAGATGGGGCTTCATTCATTCCATTCCTGACCTGGTCAAATGACTGGAAACAGGCTGTGAATTTTCATTTTCATTATTCCAATTGAAAGTTGATATTGTAACATACAAGTTGTTAAAGACCTATGAAATATTTTATAGTGTGTTCAATTTAAATTGGTGTTTAATATTATTTAATATAATGTTATATGTGTATATATATGTTCATTTCATACTGTCATTTAATTCCATTACATAGGGAAAGCTTAAAAGTAAGGTTTCATAAAAGTAGTATATGCAACATACACGCTAAAATTAACTAAACGATTTACTTAGGCGTTCACAACAGCAAGTGATATTTACCGACCCCAACGGAGGCCAGCTTATTCCTCGAATTTCAAGACAGTAGCTAGCCAAGGCCAACGTTTAAGACTTATTCTTGTTCGATTCAATTAGAATACGACCTTGAGCCTGTTAGCGTGGAACGCTATGTACTGCACCCATCATTTTGAGCTTGTTGACAAATTAAATTAATTTTATTTGAAACCAGAGGTGAGGTGTTCATAGATGGGATTTAAATTGTATAATTATGGTATATGCATGAAGCCACTTTAAGTGAACAATAAATTGTATGAATTCATGTTGAAGCCCACGTTCGTTTCTATGATAAAAGTTATATCTGCAAAGTAAGCTCGGAGCACCCGGTGATGACATCAAAACAGGAGTAGGGGTACTACGCAGTAACTCTGGAAAGTTCCATTGTGCTGAACAAGGATATTTCAGTGCAAGGGAGACAGAAAACAAAGAAGAAGATACCCAAAACCCCTTGATTTGTGACGGACCCGTCTGAAAAGGTGACTAGGGAATACCTCTCACCCAATCAGAATTCACAATTGAAATATTTTGAAAGAAGCGGGACAGAATATTCAACTTATCTGCGATCTCTGCGAACAATTAACAAGGATTCCATCATAGCAGAATACTTGAGTTTACCAAATAAATTTACGACCAAGTAATTACATTAATTAAATAACAATTAATTACGCACTAAGCTGTGAGACAATACCAGGTGTGAGTAGTTACCGCCATAACATAGTTAGGATCAACAGTGCGTGTGAAAAATTCGTGCTACCCACGCCGTCAGTGTTATATACAAATTTTACGAACAATTCTATAATCACGACATATCATTATTCTGACATGCACTTTCCATAGTTAATCATGTGGCACAATTAATCAGCTGAACATTTATTACGATTGAGAATCGCTCTTCGAGTGGGGATTTCCCTCTGCTAAGTGAGTATCCTTCCGCAGCAACGCAAGCAAGACTGAAGAGAGCACGATTCTCGCAGATCAGTTCGTAGCCAGAGTCACCGTCGGGCAGACATGAATTTAAAATCGCTCCGTCCTAGTGGACGAATACAGTACAATAGAGTGTATATTTTATAAGTCTAAATACGGTATTAAATCATAATATGATGCGTGTAAGACAGTGTCGTTTATATTATCACGGAATTAAACGATACAAAAATTGAATTTGCGGAACAGCAAGTATTTATGTCAACAGAAGATTTTGTGTCTTATAATAACCACGACATAATCGCAGTACAGTCTTTGTTACGTTCAGTAGTAGCGACAGACATTTCAAAAGGCGAGGAATAATTCTAATTTAAATTTAAAAGAACACTTTCTTTTCCATATTTGTAGCAGGCCAGCTGTTGGACGGCTGTTGTAAACATTTGCTCTCACCATTATAAGGGGATCTTTGAAAGACGGTCACTGTGGTAGTTCAAGGACGGGCAAAAGCCCTAAGAGCGGACGCTGCAGGAGACGGTTTGTCGAGGCTAAAGGAAAGGCTTGGAACTGTAGGATTTGTGTGTGCGTGAAGAGATCCGACATCCGAGACAAATAACTATCACCAATAGCAGTCATTCGCGACACAACATAGGAGAATGAGTGCGGATATAAGCAGATCAATACTCCAGAGTAAAATGCGTAATAGTATAATGAAAATACGTGTGTTAAGTGTAAATAATCAAGTGTTGAAATCCTGTGTTAGATATAAATTTTGTCTAAGCAATGATTGATACATCAAGAAAAATGGGGAAGTGTAATCTGCTAAAGATGAAGTTCTAAATTCACCCATAACGGAAGCCCCATTGACTACGGGCTGAAGTTGGTTGCAAAAATGTGAGTACATCTCATGATTTTCATAGTATCTAAAACATTTCTTTACCGTTAATGTAATTTCAGTTACGTGAGTCGTTATTGATAATGTTTAGTTATTATGTAGTACGGTACGAGAGCGCAGTCAAATTATTCAGTAACCTCTAGAAATAAATAACTGTAAATTGCAAAAATATTCTTTATGTAACGGATTTCTCTTTTATTTTACATAGTGAAGGTTGTTTTTTCTTCCTGAGAAAAAATTGTTTTGGTGGTTTTTGGAAAACAAATGTTGGTTAAATAATCTAAGTAAGAGTTAATGGTGATCACCAAAGATGTAATGGCTCAATTAGTAACAAAATTCATTTTACACAGTGGTAACAAAATAAATTTGACATCAGTGGCTATATTATATATTTTGCGAATGAGCCCATTAGGACTACGCAAAGTACTTAGAGACAGGCATTTGCCTTTCTTTGTGCCCACACTTCCTTCATTCGTTTGCTGTGTGCTTCTTTTCTCTCTTGAGACAATGTTGCTCCAGTCTTCTTCTTTGGTTTTTCCTCTTGGTCAACTTGCCACTTATGAACTTTGGTTCTAAAGATAACCCGGCTTTGGATGTCTTCAGGTGTAATTCTTGCCAGTTTGAGATCTGTTTTAATTTCGCCAGTCCATTTTATTGTGTCCGTTTTGGCTTTACTTCGGTTTTCATAAAATTCAACTATTTGCTTGGTAAGTCTATCTGGGTTCATCCTTTTTATATGTCCAAAGAATCTTAATCTGCGTTTTCTGATGTCGCTGTGAATGTTAGAAAATTGTTTGATTTCCTGTTTCCCTCTAAGGCGGTACTGTTCATCTACGAGTTTTGGGCCTAAAATTTTTCTAATGATCTTGCGTTCCTTTTTCTGAATATTTTCTAGATCAGTTTTCCTGTTCAAAATTAGTGTCTCTGATCCATAGAGGCATTCTGGTTTTATATTGTATTATAGTGTCTTAGTTTTGCATGCTTGGAGTGACACTTTTTGTTATAGATATTTTGGGTGAGTCTATACGCAGTTTCCATTTTTTGGCATCTAACTTCATTGGCTTTTGTTTCCATTCCATTCTCCTGAATTATTTCACCGAGATATTTGAATTGCTGGACCCGTTTTATTTTGCCATATTTTGTCTCCATGACTTTAGGGGCTTCTTTGCTGCAGGTCATGTATTCAGTTTTTTTAAACGATATTTGGAGGCCGACTTTTTCCGCTGTTTCTTTCAGGAGTTCGATCTGGTTTATGGCTGTTGAAACGTCACGAGTTAAGATTGCCAGATCGTCCGCAAATGCCAGGCAGTCTACTGCTAATTTGCCCCTACCAAGAGTGATTGGTTGGTCAATCTTGAGGACAGACTTCTGTTTGCACCATTCCTGTATTACCTTTTCAAGGACGCAGTTGAAGAGTAGTGGAGAGAGCCCATCTCCCTGTCTTACTCCTGTTTTGATCGGAAAAGGGTCTGAGATTTCCCCCATGAATTTAACCTTAGATTTTGTGTCTGTCAATGTCTCTTTTACAATTGCGAGTGTTTTCCGGTCTAGACCCTGTTCTTTTAATATCTGAAACAGTGATTGACGATCAACTGAATCATAGGCCTTTTTGAAATCAACAAAAGTACAAACTACATTTTTGATACAAATTCTCTGATGCCTTAGGATTCACTTTAGGTTCAAAATTTGCTCTGAACATGAACGGCCCGGTCTGAAACCTGCTTGATATTCTCCGATTTTTGGTTCTAGTTGCTGTTGGGCTCCATCGAGAAGGCACTGAGATAAAATTTTGTAGGCAACAGATACCAATGAGATTCCTCTGTAGTTATTTACGCCTGTTCTGTCTCCTTTCTTATGTAAAGGATGAAATAGTGCACTTTTCCAATCTTCTGGAATTTGTTCTGTTTCCCAAATCTCTTGGATGATACCGGTGAATTCTTTTATAGTATTTGGGCCTGCTGATTTGAGAATTTCTGCTATGATCCCATCCTCACCTGCAGCTTTATTCATTTTAAGTCGCTTTATCTGTCTGGTAATTTCTTCTTCATCCGGTGGTACTGAATTTGGATTTGTGAAGTCAGGTTCCTGCGGTGGAAATCTTTGTGTTGGCTCTGGGCAGTTAAGCAGTTCTTCAAAATACCTTGCAAGTTCGGTGCAGTTTTCTTGATTGTTCAGTGCAAATTGCCCATTTACTTTCTTAAAGCAAAGGTTTTGTGGCTGATACCCTGTTAGCTTTGTTTTGAAGTTCTTGTAGAAATTTCGTGTGTGGTTTTTTCCGAAGTCCTTTTCAATTTCTAGTAGTTGATCTTTCTCGAATTTCCTTTCGGTCTGTCGGATTAATTTCGCTGCCTCTTTCCTGACTGCCAAAAACATTTTGTGATTCTTATCGGTCTCTTTGCTGTTCCACTTATTGTATGCATTCTGCCGGGATTGAATGGCTTGTTGACAGTCTGCGTTCCAACAAGGGTGTTTTTTTCTTTTCTGCGGAAGAATCAGTGTTTGTGCTGTTTCAATTAGTTTGGTCTTGAGTTGCTGCCAACTGTTGGACTGCTTTTTCTCTAATTCTTCAGTGAGAGATGGCTGGATCCGACTAGTATCAAATTTCGGAATTATTTGCTTCCTTCTTCTGAACCTTTGGGGTATCAACTGTAGTTTGACTCTTGTCAGATAGTGGTCTGAGTCTATGTTTGCACCCTTCCTTACTTGGACATTCATAATTTCTCTGCGGTTTGGGTACGAAATTGCCACGTGGTCAATTTGAAACTCGCCCAAGAGGGAGTTGGGTGATCTCCATGTCATTTGTTTAGAAGGTTTCTTCCTGAAGTGAGTCGACATTGTAACCGTACAACAGGGTTACAGATTCCATTCATTATTTATTATTATTATTATCATCATCATTATTATTATTATTATTATTATAATTAACCTGATTCATTAGATTTTATATATTCTGTTTCTCATCATTTAGACTGTAATAATTAGGTATCGCGTATATTATTGTATTTAATCATAGGTTAAGTGAATATGTTTGTAATTATTCTGTATTGTAGTAAGTGAGATTTGTTGGTTTCATATTGTCATGCTGTGGCTTGTAACTTTGGCTAGATGAGCTGGCATAGTATTTTGCAATCGAGGCTATGTTTAACTGGGAATGTTGTGTACAAGGAGATTTCCCGGTGACTCATTCGGTACAGTCATTCTCGGACCGCTTGGGTAAGCTTAGACGACACATGACTGATGACATCAGTGCGTGGACACGTGATTGCGACCAAGTGTCAGTATTCGCCAGCTACTGTATGTGGAAGTGGAAGGGATGAACAGTGAGTGGGGAGATGAGTCGTCATCGCGAGGTTATATAAAGTCAAGGCGACGGTGGGGAGAGGTATTCTGTTCTTACTCAGTTCATAAGCAGTTGATATTGTGGAGATCATATGTAACAGTCAGATGTATCAAATGGAAGAAGTGGTCTTAGTGTGATGGTCAGAGCTAAGAGTTGTGTTTGAAGAGGTAATCATCGAGGAAGTCTACAAGTGGTGGTTGTATCCGAGCAGAGACGGGTACTATGCTGATAAAGAAACATCATCTTCTTGTGAGGATGGACTTCACAAGATGTTTCAATAATATTTTCCAATTATTTAAAATATATTGAGTGGACGTAATTACATTGGAGCTCCCTACACGCGTACATGGTATGTAGGCCAACTCCTTGTGACATAAGAAGATTACAGCAGACGGCTCCCGACTTCAGCTCACAGGTTTTCCCAAGAATTTCAAGTTCAACAGCGGTGTATGCAGACAACAGGTAATTAAAGCATCAGACATGTTATGCATTCATAACATGAAGAAGAGTGTAATCAGCGGCGATATCACATCTCACTTCAAGTTCATGCCAATAGCTTTTTTTGTTTAGATTAAATTTTCCTTTTCTTTGTACCGCAAATCTCACAATATATTTCTTTTGTTAAATTAAAAGACGTAAATGATTGTTCATTGTGACGTAAATTTAGTCATAAACTCAGTTTTATTTTTAATTATAATAAGAGATTCCAGTTCCATGTGCAATCCTCAATTGTGGAAATGCAACAGTAATTTAATATTGTCCTGATCCATATCCCTGTATATTGCCAGATATGTGAGTTTATCACCTCACGCCTTGAGATAATTGATATAAGAGGTATGCTCTACCGAATTTTGTTGTTTTTCTTAAAAAAGCAACTGGCGCTCAAACAAATGTTATGTATATTGTGTGAAGGAGATGTAAGTATAAGAGTAGTGGTTGGAGTAGCCACAACGTGTCGCCAGCAACGTGGGACTCGAAAGGTTCAGAAGAAGTGTTTCTGAATGGCAATATACATGGATCAGTTCTTTTAATGAGTATGCACATGTTAAATTCACCGAGTAATGTTAGGAAGGTCATTTTGTTGAAGTTTGTATTTAAGGGGTAATGTCAGAGGAATTGCAAGGGGAAATAGCTTTGAGATCGCGAAAAATTAGTAGGAAACCGAAGATGGACAAGGACAGCAATATGCAGTCAGGTGATGAGGCTGAGGTTATTGTGTCCAAGGAAATCCAAGGTGGTAACATAAATAGGAAGTTGGTGACTAAGGTGGGACCTGCTGAAAGTCAGAAAATTGTAGAAACTGAGGAAAACGCTGTCACGAAAGATCAAAGTAAAGGGGTGATTGACCTGGGTTTATTTAATTTGCTGATGTCCAAAATGACTGAGCAGAATAATATCATTAGTGAGAAAATTGAATCTCAGAATAATATTATGAGTGAAAAAATTGAAACGGTCATTAGTGAGAAAATTGAATCTCAGAATAATATTATGAGTGAAAAAATTGAAACGGTCATTAGTGAGAAAATTGAATCTCAGAATAATATTATGAGTGAGAAAATTGAAACGGTCATTAGTGAGAAAATTGAATCTCAGAATAATATTATGAGTGAGAAAATTGAAGCGGTCATTAGTGAAAAAATTGAAGCTCAGAGTAATGCCATAAATAGTATTAATAAGAAGATTGATGATGTTAGTAATAAGATAGATCATAAGGTGTTAGAAATAAGTAAGCAAATTAATAATTTAGAAAGTAAGGTAAATAGGGAGTGTAGTGACATCAGGGCTGAGATGGAATTGGGTCGGAGCAATCTCCATACGGAAATAGAGCAAATTAGTGAGACATGCATCAAACAGATTGATGAATTAGGCGCCAAGATCGAGTCTAATAAAGGAGAAATCAATGAGTTAGTAGAAGAAAGGTTTGAAAAGATAACCAATACAGTGGGGCAAGAAACTAGGAAATGTATTAGTAGGGTAGAACAGGTGGAAAGAAAACTTGGAGAAGTAGGTGATCTAGAGAGTGAACAAAAATCATTATCACAGAAGGTGAGAGAATCGGAAGAAAAATTACAGGAGAAGTTAAGAAAAATTGAAGAAAAGGCTGAGGAAACATTGGAAGAAAAATTTCTGAGTTGCCAGAGAGTACTCCAGAAAGAAGTGCGTGATAGTAGAAATGTACGCGAAATAATTGTAAATAATGGTTTAATCACTAGAGATCATGACTTACCTAAGTTTTCTGGGAAAGAATTTAACCCGATGGAATTTATGAGAGTAGTAGAGAAGAAATTTGCTGTTCAATTAAGAGACAATATTATTAGCTGGGAAACTGTATTGGAGATCTTATCTAATGCTTTCGTAGGAGAGACTAAGTCTTGGTTTCAAGTATATAAAAGCTCGATGTCTAGTCTAACAGAATTTAAGGAGAAATTCATGGCTAAATTTTGGAGTGAAGGTGTTCAGAGTAGAGAGAGAGAGAGAGTAATGTTTGGCAGGTATAATTCTAACGAGGGTGTTAGAATGACTGAATACTTTTTGGCTCATGTTTTGGTGTGGAGAAATTTAGAATGTATTGGACCTGAGGCTGATATAGTTAGACTTATGGCTAAGCACTATACCGATAGAATAAGAGAAGCGGTTTGTATGCAAAGAGTGGAGACTATTAAGGAAATGGAGATTTTGTTGGAAAGTTTTGATGCTTTAAGTAGTAGCTTGAATAATAGTAGGACACTAAATAGGAATGTAGAAGGAAGGGGTAACCAATCTAATAATCAGGACAGGCCTATGAATAATCGTAACTACAGAAGAGAATATCAGGAGAGACCTAATAATAATTTCCACAGGGAGAGAAATTATCAAAATAGTTCGGAAAATTTCAGGACTGGGAGGCGTGATTATGGTAATCAACCAGAAGCTGGGAGGCGAGAGAATACAGGCCATAATAATAATAATAATGACGCTAGAGGAAATAGGCAACAGGGGAGGCCGACTGAGGTGTGTAACCAACAAGTCGTAACCGAACCTAGTACTTTAAACGCGCAACGGACTGTATAAACAGGTCACTGAGACAGTCCGTAAATGGTGAGTTCACGTATAAGGTAGATAAGCATGTTAATGTCGACCAGCCTATAGTTGTAAGTGAACATGATTGTGACCTAAGTAGCAATAATTCAAATGTTTTAAGTGACGACTTAATCGTAGACAATAAATTTTATAAGTGTAATTTAAATTTAGATATAAGGCAAGATTTGTTAAGTGATCTTATATTATGTAATGAGGATAATTTAAGTAGTGTTACTGTTACACCGACGATTGAACTGCTGATATGGGGCAGAAAAGTTAAGATTTTGTTGGACTCTGGTAGTGAGAAGTCATGTGTAAATTCCAAGCTGTATGAGGAAGTTTTAAGAGAGAAGTGTGAGGTAGCGGAAATTCCAGTGAGGAATACGTTCATCGTAACAGCTGTTGGAAACAAGTCTCAAAGAGTGAATAAACAAATAGCTGTCCCCATTAGCATAAGTGGAGAATGTATTTTCCAACCATGCTTAGTAGTGCCTAATTTAGTTTATGCCGTTATTTTAGGTACCGACTGGTTAACGTGTCACAAGGCTAAATTAAATTTTGATCTGTGTAATGTCAATCTTATTTGGGGAAAGAGTAGCAGGGAAGTCAGTTTACCATATGATGTTTTGTCAGAAATTAGTGCGAATAAAGTGTGTTCTAGTACGGAAGGATCTTGTGAAATTCCTAATATTAGGAAAAATATTGATGTCTGCCATGTGTCCATACAGAGAGATTCTAGAGATGAATTGTATGAGACAGTGGAGAAATGTAATTTAGCGGAAAGTCAGAAGGACGAATTGTGTGAATTATTGATATCACATAGTGATGTTTTTAGCGATCGGCCTGGTAGAACACATCTTTACGAACACAAATTTAATGTTATTGATAACTCAACTTTTGTAGGACCGAAATATCCCATTCCGTTAAAATACGCTAGCGCTGTTGAAGAGCAGATTGACATTATGCTAGATTATAATATAATTGAACCATCATGTAGTCCTAATTTAAATCCACTTGTTATTATACCTAAGAAGGATAACACGGTAAGACTGTGCATTGATGGCAGATTAATGAATATGAGGATAGAAGCCGATCAGCAAAGGGCGGAGACGGTAGAGGAACTTATTCAACGTTTTGAAGGTAGAAAATGGTTTTCTACTTTTGATTTGTCGTCATCTTTCTGGCAGATTCCACTTAGAGAAAGTGACCGTCCACTTACGGCCTTTGCATACAAGAATTGCTTGTATCAGTTCGCCAGAGTGCCCTTCGGGACCCGTACTTCTTCTGCAGCATTAGTTAGAGCCATGAATAAAGTATTAGGGAGAGATACGGATAGTTTTGTGACCATGTACATCGACGACATTGTTATAGCATCCCACACGTTTGACGAACACATGAAACACTTACAGATTGTTCTACAGAAAATCAGGGAAGGGGGATTTACATTAAAACTGAGTAAATCGACATTGTGTTCACAACAGATTACATTTTTGGGACACACTGTATCTGAACAGGGGGTAAAACCGGAACAGACGAGATTAGACAAGATAAACAACACTCCTACTCCACGTAATGTTAAGCAATTGAAATCTTTTCTGGGAATGTGTAATTACTTTCGACGTTTTGTGGGTAAATATTCTGCGCTGTTAGAGCCGTTTCGTGAGCTATTGAAAGGAGGTGCGAAGTGGAAGTGGAGGAAAGAACATGATGAGGCTTTCCAGAAGTTGAAGAATGGATTTAATGAAGCTGTTATGTTGAGATATCCTATGTCAGATCGTGAATTTATTCTCATGACTGATGGTTCAGAGAAGGGAGTTGCTGGATGTTTATGTCAGAGAGATGATAACGGCAATTTAGGCATAGTTTCCTTGGCAAGCCGTGGGCTCAGTATGGCTGAAAAGAGATATACGATCACTGAGATTGAATTTCTTGCAATCATGTATTCATTAAGTAAGTTTAGAATGTATGTTTTAGGTAATAAATTCGAGATATGGACTGACCATCAGGCTTTGGTATTCTTAAATACTTATAAATTAACTAGTAATCGTATGACTCGTTGGATTTTAGCCATAAGTGAATATGATTTTAAGATACGTCATATTAAAGGGAAAGATAATGTTATGGCTGACTTTCTCAGCAGGTATCTCCCTAAGGAGGAAAATACTGTCTCTTTAGAGGTGAAAGAAGGTATTTTGATTTGTGTTGGCTCGATGACTGATAATACGGCAGAAAGAGATAGACTTCGTTATCTGTTGTCCGAGCAGGAAAGAGAAGAAGAGTTGGCGGGACTGTTGACCTCGCTTAGAGATAAGGAACCAGGTACTGTTCTAGTGAACGGTAAATTTACGTATAAGTTATGTAATGGTTTTCTCACTCGGAAATGTTATTCTGGGAAGTTCAATGTATGTGTACCTAAAGCCTTGCAAGAGGATATGATTTGGTTTTATCATAAGGAGCTGGGTCATTTTGGAGCAAATAAGGTCTTATATGCTATTCAGGGTAACTTTGTGTGGAGGAATATGGGAAGGCACGTGAGGAAAATACTCGCTACGTGTGATCTCTGCCAACGCTCTAAGCACCCGACTAGACTTCTAGAGGGGCCCAGGCAGGCTGTTATTGTTGACAGACCCGGGAAGCTTATTAGTGTTGATCTGTTTGGACCGTTAGTTAAATCCAGATATGGTTACCAATTTGTTTTTGTCTTGATTGATGCCTTCAGCAAATATGTCAAGATGTACCCATTGAGGAAAGCTACTGGGAGGGGTTGTCTCAAACAGGTCGTGGACAGATATATTCCTGAGTTCGGATGTCCCCTCAGAATATTATCTGATCATGGCAGCCAGTTTATTTCGAAGATCTGGAATACCAAACTAAATGAACTGGGGATCAAAACTATATTTTCATCGGTACGTTGCCCGCAGAGCAATATGGTTGAAAGAACGATGCGTGAAATAGGACGTATATTTAGGGCATATGTGCATGATAAACACAACTCGTGGTTTTCACAGTTGAGTAATGTCGAACGTTGGTGTAATATCACGTTGCACGAGTCCACTGGATTTACGCCCTATGAAATTCATCACGGCAGGAAGCCTACTGATGAAATTGCGAGTATGTTAGGCTTGGAATTGGGAGAGGAGAAAACTAAGGATTTTTATATCCAGCTGGCTAGGGAGAATTTAAAGAAAGCAGGAGATAAACGTATTCGCCAGCAGAAAAAGACTATATTGGATGAATTTGAGCTTGGTGACAAGGTTTTACTCAGAGTGCCACTCCCGTCATCAGCAGAAGCTGGTCAATTTTCTAAGTTTTTCTTGTTATATCAGGGATACTTCACCGTAGTGAAACGGATTGGGAAATGTGCTTATTCATTAGAAGACAAGGAAGGAAATATCGTAGGCACATACAATATAAGAAATCTTAAGAAATATATCATGTGAGTTTGTTGATTAATTTTCATTATTATGTTAATTCACCATATTTTATGAAGCTGGCATTGCGAACAGGACTTCAGTGAAATTAGCGTGTGATGTGATAATACGTGAAGCACGGCAGTGCAATGAACTCCAGTGCTTGGAGACAGTGTATATAACGAAATGTCTTCGAGAATTACTTTTGAACACTCAATGAACGTTTGAAACGACAGAAGTGAGGAAGAAATGTAATCTCTGTATGTAAATAATACTGTATAATCAAAGTGAAAATGATAATTGATCAATGTTTTATATGTGTAACAACGAACATCCAGATGGATGATACTATGTACCCAAATTTGTAAAGGACATTTTTATACATGTATCTATGGTGTACTCGATTTCAGGTGATTGTGTAGATATTTCATGAATCAATCGATTCATTTAATCGATTATTTCATGAGGGAGGCGTTCTGTAACCGTACAACAGGGTTACAGATTCCATTCATTATTTATTATTATTATTATCATCATCATCATTATTATTATTATTATTATTATAATTAACCTGATTCATTAGATTTTATATATTCTGTTTCTCATCATTTAGACTGTAATAATTAGGTATCGCGTATATTATTGTATTTAATCATAGGTTAAGTGAATATGTTTGTAATTATTCTGTATTGTAGTAAGTGAGATTTGTTGGTTTCATATTGTCATGCTGTGGCTTGTAACTTTGGCTAGATGAGCTGGCATAGTATTTTGCAATCGAGGCTATGTTTAACTGGGAATGTTGTGTACAAGGAGATTTCCCGGTGACTCATTCGGTACAGTCATTCTCGGACCGCTTGGGTAAGCTTAGACGACACATGACTGATGACATCAGTGCGTGGACACGTGATTGCGACCAAGTGTCAGTATTCGCCAGCTACTGTATGTGGAAGTGGAAGGGATGAACAGTGAGTGGGGAGATGAGTCGTCATCGCGAGGTTATATAAAGTCAAGGCGACGGTGGGGAGAGGTATTCTGTTCTTACTCAGTTCATAAGCAGTTGATATTGTGGAGATCATATGTAACAGTCAGATGTATCAAATGGAAGAAGTGGTCTTAGTGTGATGGTCAGAGCTAAGAGTTGTGTTTGAAGAGGTAATCATCGAGGAAGTCTACAAGTGGTGGTTGTATCCGAGCAGAGACGGGTACTATGCTGATAAAGAAACATCATCTTCTTGTGAGGATGGACTTCACAAGATGTTTCAATAATATTTTCCAATTATTTAAAATATATTGAGTGGACGTAATTACATTGGAGCTCCCTACACGCGTACATGGTATGTAGGCCAACTCCTTGTGACATAAGAAGATTACAGCAGACGGCTCCCGACTTCAGCTCACAGGTTTTCCCAAGAATTTCAAGTTCAACAGCGGTGTATGCAGACAACAGGTAATTAAAGCATCAGACATGTTATGCATTCATAACATGAAGAAGAGTGTAATCAGCGGCGATATCACATCTCACTTCAAGTTCATGCCAATAGCTTTTTTTGTTTAGATTAAATTTTCCTTTTCTTTGTACCGCAAATCTCACAATATATTTCTTTTGTTAAATTAAAAGACGTAAATGATTGTTCATTGTGACGTAAATTTAGTCATAAACTCAGTTTTATTTTTAATTATAATAAGAGATTCCAGTTCCATGTACAATCCTCAATTGTGGAAATGCAACAGTAATTTAATATTGTCCTGATCCATATCCCTGTATATTGCCAGATATGTGAGTTTATCACCTCACGCCTTGAGATAATTGATATAAGAGGTATGCTCTACCGAATTTTGTTGTTTTTCTTAAAAAAGCAACTGGCGCTCAAACAAATGTTATGTATATTGTGTGAAGGAGATGTAAGTATAAGAGTAGTGGTTGGAGTAGCCACAACATGACTTTATGGTTGAATGCCCTGCAGAATTCGACTAATCTCTGTCCATTTTGGTTCGTCCATTTATGTGCTGGGAATTTTCCAACTGTTTTCCTGTATTTCCTTTCCTTGCCTAGCTGAGCGTTGAAATATCCTAACAGAATTTTGACGTGGTTTTGAGGAATTTTTGATGCTGTTTCTTCTAGTATTTCCCAGGATTTGTCTACCTTCTTGTGATCTGTTTTATTGTCTTCATTGACTGGCATATGTGCATTGATCAGTGTGTATGATTTGTCTGCACACTTTAGGGTGATTGTCATTAGCCTATTGTTAACACATTTCACACCTGTCACTGAGTTAAGTATGCTCTTCTTGACTGCAAAAGCAACTCCTAAATGGGGTGTGTTTTTGAGAATCCGTTTGTCTGTTTTACTTTTGAAGAGTCTGTAGTTCCCGAAATCCATTGCGTGTTCGTCAGTCAGCCTCGTTTCTTGGAGTGCCAGTATTTCTATTTTTTGGTCATTTAGGGTTTGCTCTAGTTCGTACAACTTCCCTGCCCGCAAGAGAGAATTTATGTTCAGTGTTCCGAAAAATGTTTTTCTGTTTGGGCGAAGTTGGCCAGAGATCTCCGACTCCCTCTGTTTGCGTGTCCAGCCAGACTCCCCAGAATCCGATAGCCTGGTTGTGCTGCTAATGCCAGCAGTGGATTGGTTACCACCTGGGGTACAAATTTGTTTTCTGCCACGCCTCATGGTACTTGATTATCCAAGTATTGGACCGTAGTCCATTTTCATAGGACTGGAGTGGATAGTTCCAGAACATACATTTCCAGCCGCACCTCTGGTGAACAGACGCTGACCACTTTGCTGCTTGCTGCAAGTCAGACGCGAAGTGAATTGCAGTCAGTTCTTCCGCCCTCTCCGCCATCGGGATGACTCCTATTATGCCGTCGAGGCTGTTGACCATTTTCCTTGTTCCCTCAGTTGATCCGCGGGTGCTTATTTGGCTACGCCTTATTCGCACCTGCCCTGCATATCTACAGGAACTTTCCCTATCAGCCATTGGGACGCGCCGTGTCGGGGTTGAGGGCCACCACCCCAGTGTCTTACATAGAGTTATGCCTAACTCCTACTCAGTTCAGAGCTAGACCCCCACGCAAGCTGACCGGGCACGGTCAGTGGCTATATTATTATTATTATTATTATTATTATTATTATTATTATTATTATTATTATTATTATTATTATTATTATGCTTATTATCACAATATTACCATGCAAGAGTGTATATTTAGCACAAATATTTATTGAGTTTGGGAAATTGATTTGGAAATTAAGCAATAACTTATCACAGTTACAAGGTCATTAACAAATTATTTACTTAAAAATACAGTTTAAAATGTGATATCAAGTTTTAGTTTGATGAATGATAGTCATCGACACATTAATATAGTTATAGTTACAGCTTTTGATTCTGATTTTACATTCTATTCATTGGTATCGGATAATTACATTTTTCTTATATTTTTATTATGATTAATAAATTTTATACACGATTTTCATGAATCAGTCTGTGTCAAGGTCTTTTATTTCTGTAGACAGTTATCCTTGGTTAGGTATTCCCTTATGTATCCATGAATCGACGACAGGGACTGATCACCAATGAGACGAGTCTCAAGATTTCGGTTAGTATATTTTTCAGGGACAGCCGTGGCAACAGGGAACTTCAGTGAACACAGAAACAGCTCTCCAAGAGTGGATAGGGAGATATATACATAAAAGATTTTCTGGCATCCCAACGTGAAGCCAGACTGTCGTCTATAGATTACTACATGTGGTAAGTATTGTTGTCAGGATAGTTAGGACATGATAAGACTGATACTCAGAACATTCACGATTAAATAGTAAATGTGAACACTGTGTAAAACAAACATTTTTATTTTAAGTGTCATGTATTTGAATATAATTCATTTGCATTTATCCTATTTCAAGGATAAGATAGGGAATGTTGTTGTTGTTGTTGTTGCAGTAGCAGCTAAGTTCACTCTAGTCATAAGGCATCCGGTATATTAAGATACTACAATGGTTGTTACAAGTGAACAGTGGGAGCAGTTGATAGCAAGTATCAACCTCCTAAATACTGAGGTTGAAACTGTACAAAGTGAAGTGAAAAAAGGGCAGAAACGGTTAGAGAACACACAAACCGCACTTATAGAAAGCCTTTCAGAACAGTTACAAAACACACACACACACTGCGTTGAAGGAGGAACTAACTGAAAGCCTTTCGGAGAAAGTAGAATACACGCGAGCTATACTCACTAATGACATTAAACTTCGTGAGGAGACACTTGACAGTAAATTTTCACATAGTCAGGCGGAATGAAGGAACTTTTAGACAGCCAAGAAAAGTTGTTAAGGCAATGCGAAAGCAATAGGGCCCAAACTAAACAGGAACTACATAATTTAGCGGTGGCACATAAACAATTAATTAACCCGCGAGTGGTCGCTAGCCGAAACATAACGTGAGTGGTTGCGCGTGAGACTTTCTCTCACATTAAAATAAATATGGCATTTTTCACAGTTTTGTGGGGCATAAGACTGAAATTTAATATTGAAATGAAACGCAAGTTCTACCTTATATATTTAGACAAAATTGAAATAAAAAATGAAATGGCGTATGGCTTTAAGTGCCGGGAGTGTCCGAGGACAAGTTCGGCTCGCCAGGTGCAGGTCTTTTGATATGATGCCCGTAGGTGACCTACGCATCGTGATGAGGATGAAATGATGATGAAGACGACACTTACACCCAGCCCCCGTGCCAGTGAAATTAACAAATTATGGTTAAAATATCCGACCCTGCCGGGAATCGGACCTGGGACCCCTGTGACCAAAGGCCAGCACGCTAACCATTTAGCCATGGAGCCGGATATAAAAATGAAATGATTAGCTGTTTATTAAAGACACAAATTACTACTTACAATAACATATGCAATGTACATAAAAATAACTTCTGTCCTGAAGTTGTAAAAAATAAAATCTCACACATGTATTATATCTAGTAATATTTACGTTAAAAGCAAGGTTTCTGAACACAATAACAGTTTCCAAAACAAAAGGTGCTCATAATACAAATACTAACGCGTACAACAGGAGTAAATTTCCTGCTCCACTTCAACATATCACCAACGTCATTAGTCGCGTGATGAGAGAAACTCTCACACAGCGCGCGCGGACATATAGGAACCTTTGTTCTGACTAGGGGAGGGGGTGCTTACCCTTCAAATGTGAATCGCTCTATTCACGACAGTTATAAACTCAGCTAGAAGAGGGAACAGTCACCTTCCTTTCATCACTGTGAAGTAATATCACAATAAAAGATAATGTGAGAGAAAATCTCATATAGCGATCACTCGCGGGTTAAGCAGATTGGTGGCCACAATATCATTTTCCAATAGTATACAGGAAAGTAGGGAAGAAGTACAAACACAATGCGAAAAGATGTTACAGAGAATTCTTAGTGTCGAGGATAGAGTAAACGTAATTGAAACGGAGACACGTAGTAACCTTAGTTCAGCCGCAACAACGATTGAAGAAAGTATGGAGAGGTTAGATCAGGGACTGAAAGCAGTGGAAGTTCACCATGTGGCAGATCAAGAGTTGGTAACATAACAGTTCGCCGGAATGAAACGGGACATAGCAGAATGGCAGAAGGAAATGAATACTAAATGGGAAATGCTAGATAGAGATCTCAATCTTAGTGAAGAGGGGGTACGAGAGGAAATGAAGGATGCCATGAATTGTTAACTGCACAAACTCCACGTACAAGGGAAAAATCTTGCAGCTTTAGTCAAGTTTGTGACAGAAGAACAGGCCGAAATAAGGAAAGGCATGTGTCAAACCGTGTCGGCAGCTAAGCTACCGAGCACAAATCTTTTCCAGGAAGCACCTGTAAATGAGGTACCTACCACTCAACCAGTCTCAGCTGGGAATGGACAGACAGTTGTTACTCAGTCTAGCCTCATTAACGTTTTGAAAATAAATGATGAGCAACCACGGAAATTAAAAAAGTAGCAATTCCCTCACTTCTAAGATGTACTTGAGGGATTTTAAAGCTTATTTTAGAGAGATGCAAATATCCGAGGAGAAGAAATTAAGATTTGCAGAGAGATGTCGCGAAGGTAGTCCTAAAACTTCGTTTATTGGATTTACAATACAATACAATGGATGTATTTTGTCTGGCAAGATTAAGGCCATTAGGCCCTCCCTTCCATCTAACCAGAAAAATACAGTATCTACATGTGCAAATTAAAATAAATAGACTTAGGCCTACAATTGAAACATCTTGAAACTACTAAAGAATGCAATATTATGAAAAGCAAAAAATTAAAAATAGGAAAATGATGATGATGATGATGATGATGATGATGATGAAGATGATTATTTACTCAATTATGACATGATTACCTAATTTCAATTAACCTTGATAATAACAGTGAGATCATATAAAGTCTATAGTTTGAGGAAGGCTAAATCTACAAAATTTCCATAACATACAAATAACAATATAGGACTTCATCTATTACTTACTAGGTACCGGTGACAAAGTTGCCTAAAATTAGCAGGTGAGGCTCCTCTAACAGAGACGGGTAGTGTATTCCACTGTCGTGCCAAAGAAATAACAAATGAGTTTGTGTATCGTATTGTGCGGTGAGGTGGAATAGATAAGAGTGTATCAGATTTTGACCGTGTTCCGAAACTGTGATTGGATGAGAGGTGGTGAAATTTACTGTACAAGTAGGGAGGTGAGCATGAGGAGAGAATTCGATGAAGAAGGCATAAAGCATGAAGATTACGGCGCTGTTTGAGTTTTAGCCAACCGAGTTCATCGCAGGTAGGTGTAACATGGTCAAAGTAACGTAGGTCACATATGTAGCGAATACAGACATTTTGCGCGCGTTGTAGTTTGTCGTTAAGAGTAGCAGTCAGGTCGTTGTACACGGTGTCACAGTAGTCGAAATGAGGTAATACAAGAGTGCAAATGAGGCGTTCTTTTTAATACTCGAGAAAATATGTTGCGGAATCTTCTAAGTGAGTTAAGTGTCGCAAATACTTTCCTGGAGATGCTGGTAACCTGCTGCTTCCAGAAAAGATGTTCGTCTATAATAACACCGAGATCTTTGACAGATTCAGTGAAATCGATGGGTGAATTTTGAAGGTATAGTTTTGGTAAAGTGAAGTTGCTTATGGTTTTTTAACAAAGCCGAGGATGTGAAAGTAATATAGCTTGAGATTTTACGTTATTTAATCTAAGTCCATGCATGTCAGTCCAGTTACAGATTTCTTGTAAGTCTCTATTGAAATTTTTAACTTCGTCGGTTAGTCTTTCCGGTTCACAGTGCAAATATAATTGTATATCGTCAGCGTACATGTGGTGTCTACAGCTGTTTAGCGACGACGTAATATCATTGATATAGACAGAAAATAGAAGCGGTCCTAGGACAGACCCCTGTGGAACACCAACTTCTATGGATCGCCAGGAAGAATATTCATTACTGTTATTTCTTACACACTGTAGACGACCGCGGAAGTAGGAATTCATCCACTGAAGACTGTTCGTCGAGAACTGGAGTTTAAATAATTTGGAAAGTAGTATGTCTATGTCAACTGAGTCGAAAGCTTTAGAGAAGTCAAGAAGAGCTAGGATGGTAACTTGTCTTTTGTCCATCGCATTGCGAATGTCGTCGGTAACCTTAAGTAGTGCAGTACTAGTGCTGTGGTAACGTCGAAAACCAGACTGGTGTTCGTCAAGAATATCGTGTGTTTGCAAGTAGTTGGAGACTTGTTGGTGTACAATGAATTCTAGGGCTTTTGAAAGGACCGATAATGTGCTCACAGGTCTATAGTCGGTTACGTCTTCAGGCGGTGATTTTTTAGCGAGAGGGACGACAACGGCAGCTTTCCATAAGGAGGGATACGCGCCAGTCATTAGTGAATGGTTAAATATGTGAGTTATAGTAGGTAAAATTATGTCAGTTATTGTCTTAATAAGTTCTATTTCTATGTTACCTATCCCTGTGGACTTCGATTTTATTCTAAATATGGCTTGTTTAACTTGCGAAGGTGGCACATGTGAAAAGTAGAATTTTTCTCTGTCAGGTGCAGGGGAGTTGTAATTGCTGTATAGTGTTCTATGTTTCCTTTCTCTGTCAATGGTATGTCCGGGAGTGGTAAAATATGTATTGAGGGAGTCCAGGGATATGTCAATAGGATGATCGTCTCTTTGTTTACCTATTCCCAAGTGTCTTAATTCTTTCCAAGCTATACCAGGTTTAGTATTTTGTTTTAACAGGTATGTGCATGTCTAATTCTAGCGTTGCGTACTGCCTGTGATGTTTTATTTCGTAGCTGTTTAAATGCGTCAAAATTGTCTTGTGTCGGTTGTCGCTTAAACTTTCTGTGTGCGGCATCTCGTCTTGCCATTAACTCTTTTAGCTGCAGGTTTAACCACGGTGCCGGGGCACGTGTTACCCGTACTGTTTTCGGCGGGGCGTGTCGATCATAGAGCGCTGTCAGATATTCGTTAAATATATTTACTTTAATGTCAACGTCGTCAACTGTCAGTATATGGTGGCATGGAACATTTACTGCGTCTTCAGTAAACATACTGTAGTCAATTTTAGAGAGATCTCTGAATGTAATAGTCCTTGGTTTTGTCTTTCGGGTCTTTAAGGAGTAGGACAAGTATATTAGGTCATGAGCTGAAATTCCTGGTACAGATATCTGTCCGTGTTGTAGTACTTTGTCTGTATTCTTGACAATCATTAAGTCGATTGTCGTGTGTGACGTGGCGGTGTGGTGAGTAGGGAGTGTTTGCAAAATACTCATATCGCAAGACGTAGTCATGTTTATGAGCTGCCGACATTCGGCATTGTTGTTTCCGGTGTCTGTGTTAAAGTCGCCCATGTCAACTACATGTTCATATTGTGGGAGTACACGTAACAATGCGTTCTCTACGTCCTCCAAATGTCCAATAGCAGGTGGGTTGTAAACCACACAGACAGCACATTTCTGATGGGCTACGATTATTTCCACGAGCAGGAACTCGGGTCGTCTATTGTATTCCCTAACTGAACATGCAATTATCCTAGGCTTTAAACTGGTTTTGACTATCGCTGCCACACCTCCTCCCCTCTTTCCTGCTCTGCCGTTTCGGAGTAAACAGTAGCCAGGTAAGTTGAAAGTCTTCGAAGGGATCAGATCATGAAGCCAGGTTTCAGTGAGAAGACAAACATCAAATACGTCCGAGACAAGTTCTTTAAGTTCGTGGAAATGGGCAGACAATGAATGTACATTTAGATGAGCTATATGGAGACCTTTAGTGAAAGAGGAAACTTTAGCTAGGAGCAGGTCTCTAGTTGTGAGAGAAAGAAGGCGGGTAATTCCAGGAGGGGTAAGTGGACAGTTGTCACAAGGTCGTGTTCTGTTTGTGGAGAGTGGAGGGGTGAGTGAGGCCTTGAAATGGATTGTGGCTGGGAAGGAATGTCCCGTACTGTCAGAGGAGGGTGACCCATTAGTTCTCGTAGCCACCTTATGAAAAATTAATAAGTGAATGAATAAACTAACTACAGTGAGCTAATCTAATTAAATTACACAAAGGTGGTAATTTATATAAAATGAAATATAGTAAATAGAGATCAGAACAGTCAAGTGAATTGTCCGCTTAGTTGCTATTTCTATCCTCCGGTAAGTCACACAGCCGGTTAATGCGCACTTTGCCCCCATCGGGTTTCTTAATGATGATATCACCGTCTGCAGTCCAACAGTTGCTTACATGGAAACGGTGAATGACGGCCTTGACTATCGAGAGTCTAGTGGACGTGAGATCTTCGCGGATGTTAATCAGTGCCCTTTAGCCTCCTTTTGTTACGGAATACTTCTTTTTTTTTTTTGCTATGGGCTTTACGTCGCACCGACACAGATAGGTCTTATGGCGACGACGGAATACTTCTTGTCGTGTACGACAGGAAGTAAACTTTACAATGATAGGCCGAGTTTCGCCTACAGATTTAGGCCCAACACGGTGACTTCTATCACTATCATTGATATTTATATTCACGCCTATATCTCTGAATACGTTTGCGGCAAGTTCGTCTGTATTCTCTTGTGAGCTCTCCTGCACTCCAAAGATTCTAAGATAATTTCTCCTACTATATTGTTCGAGAGAGTCGCTTCTAGCTTCGAATTCTTCCCTAAGTGCCTGGATTTCCTTGTCACGACACTCAAGTTTGTTCTTTAAATCCGCTACGAGTTCAGCGTTGAATTGGAGAAATTTCTCCAGTTCCTTTACGACAAGTGTGGTCACTCGCTCCGATATCACCTCTATAATTCTGTCCAGAAACTTACCCGAGCTGAGAGTCTCATTTAGGATCCTCGTGACGGTCTCTTTCACGAGGTTGGCACTACCGCTCGCTTCCTTGCTGTTGCGCTTGTTGCTCCTGGTCATCTTATTTCACAATGAAATATTGAATGAAATGATAAAACAAAATATGGCCACGACAGGGAGACACTTTCACTGAAAACACGTTCAGGCTATGTTTGCACACGTTAACACAACGTTTGATATATATCACTAGGAAATATCACCTGCTAATTCACGTTGACTGAGGAGCTGATCTCACGCACGTCCGTCAGCCATTAAACAAGCATCGGATTTAGGTTTTTGTTTGAAACTTTTGAGGACTTTTAAAAGGCTTCCCTTAATCGTTTTGGGGGGACAGATGCACAGTAAAACTTAATTACTCCAGAAATTATAATTCAAGTATGCCTACACGCTACAGCGATTATTTTTTACATAAGTTAGTAAAGATGAATGAATTAGATAACCCTCCGTGTCAACAAGAACTTGCGCAAGCAATGGTAAAACAATTTCCTCCAGATGTTCAAAGCATGATGATAAATGCTAAAGTACAGAGCCCAGAAGAAGCTGAAGGAATCTTGCAGCAGCTCGACAACACGATTAACTTGAGCATGCCTAGACAAGCCACAAATGCTGAACAGAGAGCGTGTGTGATAGATGTAGTTAAGTCCAATAATACACAGAAAATTAAAGGCCAGGACACAGGGCAAATTCCATAGTGGAAGGAAGAAGAAAGAAGAGGAAGGAATAATCGAGAATTATATGATGATCGGCAGTACCTTCACACTTATGATTATTCTAGACTATATCTAAGAAGGCAACTTAATAGGGATCGTAACAGGTATGAGGACAGGAATAGGAGTCGCCCAAACCAACGTTATGGGCAGCATGAGAGGTGGAATGATCGCCAAAAACACAACGACTCAGTTACAGGGAACCTGAATACCGAGACCGAGGAATAAGGCGTTATGTGCAGGAACTTCAAGCTCAACGGCAGCAACAAGAGAAATAGAAACATGAATTAGACAGACAAGATTTGAATCCAGACATCACAGGAGTGGAGAGTCTACAGTTCAACAAGCACGAGAACAAGGTGAGCGGTGCAGCCAATCGCTGAATCCATTGGCACACTCCTACCCAATTGGAGGTAAAGGACAAGAAAAACGTCAAATTTGAATTAATGACTCCATCCGACTGGAGTGAGCCTGAGCCAATGAACGAAAATGCCAGCGAATGTGTTGTGGCACAGGTGGACTCCTGGGTCGTGGAACCGTCTGACTTGTTGGAAGACCCAGTGAAAAGAGAGGCCGTTCAGATAAGAAGATTATCCGTTATTAAAATTAGAATACAAGGTATGCAGACGAGAGCTCTAGCTGATATACGTGCTACCGTAAGTATCATATCCAGGACATTGTTCAACGATTTGAAAGAGAGACATAACTTACCTGAAATCCCAGTATCTGCAGTGTAGATGAGAGGTATTGTACCCGACAAGACAACGACTGTATTTGTAAATCCCAAACACTTTTAGAAATTGAAATTGTAAATTCCTCTTTTACGCATCCGTTTATGAACATGTCACGCGTGAACTATAATGTCATCTTGGGGGGCTGATTTTTTAGAGAAACCAATGCAGTTGTAGATCTTGCTAGGAATATTATAAAATTTCGCAAGGTAGATGGGAATGAACGAATACAGATGAACCAAGAGACTAATATGGGAGAGGAAATCAACTGTGCAGACCTGGATGGGATTAACATTGCCGAAGAAGATCATATTTTAGACCAAGAAGGTATATTCCATAGACATTTTTAATAGTGAAGTTGGATCTGAATTAGTAGACTTGATAGAAATTAAAGTAGATGAATTAAAGGCGCAAAGGAGCAGAAAGAAAGTTAAGAGACATGCTTATAGAATATCAGGAAGTTTTCGATTCGAAGGTAAGAACATTCCGAATTTCGAATATGCTTTAAAGGTGACAGATTGACGTCCATATAAAATAAAGCCGTACCCAATCCATGAAAAGCATTATCAGGAAGTGAAAAGGATTGTTGAAGAAATGGAAGAGAATGGAATTATAGCAAGAAAGTCACACCTTTCGTTAATAATTTAGTCACCGTGGTGAAACCTGATAAGTCACTACGAATTTGTCTTGATGCGCGTCAGTTAAATGAAAACTGATTCCAGAGAATGATCAGGCCCGCCGATAAAGGATATAATTCAACGTTTTAAAGGCATGAATATGTCCCCAAGAGTCGACCTGACATCCTCATTTCATCATATTCAGTTGGACGAGAAATCAAAATTACTCATTATTATCAACTTATTATTATTGTTATGATTATTATCACAATATTACCATGCAAGTGTGTATATTTAGCACCAATATTTAATGAGTTTGGGGAATTGATTTAGAAATCAAGTAATAACTTATCACAATTACAAGGTCATTAACAAATTATTTATTTAAAAATTCAGTTAAAATGTGTTATCAAATTTTATTTTGATGAATGATAGTCTTGGACACATTAATATTGTTACAGTTACAGCTTTTGATTCTGATTTTACATTCTGTCCATTGGTATCGGCTAATTACATTTTTCTTACTTTTCTTTTTGATTATTAATGAATTTTATACACGATTTTCATGAATCAGTCTGGGTCGAGGTCTTTTATTTCGGTAGATAGTTATCCTTGGTTAGGTATTCCCTTATCCATCCATGAATCGACGACAGGGACTGATCACCAATGAGACGAGTCTCAAGATTTCGGTGAGTATATTTTTAGGGCAGCCGTGGCAACAGGGAACTTCAGTGAACACCGAAACAGCTCTCCAAGGGTGCAGTACGAGGCGGGAAAGCTCGACCTATTAAGAAGAATCTACTAGAACGGATTTGATGGAGGGTTGACTGATGTAGTAGAGAGAGAGAAAACTTCAATATGATTAGAACACGGGATATAGGCTATCAACTGAGGTGTCCAGTAAGTTGATAAATAGAAGCGATTTAGGCACCTCGGTCGCAGTTGGCACTAGTATTCCGAGAATCTCTCTTGGTATTATAACTTAGGTAGAGCCAAATGATATTAGATCACCGGAGAGATTTACTTCTGAATTGCGGTAGCAATGCCTTATTGCAGTTCAGCAGCAGAGCTATTGTACTTTTAATTCTTGTACTTGTACATAAACTCACGGCGAGTTACTTCATTCGACTACTTGTCTTCATATTTTCCACTCCGAAACCGACAAGAGACCTATTGCATCTCAGTCAGGCATAGATAGATTTTTATATCTAGACAATCCATCCTTTAATTTAGAAACATTCCGATCTTGGAATTTTCTCCACTCTAAAGTACCCATGGCGGACTGTTAGAGTAAGGCTGATATCTGCTTTATAGATATTGGTGTAATAGGGAGTGGTAGTGTTCGAGAAGGCGTCTTTCAAATCATGATTGAAGCACGCAACAGGCAGTCCAATACTAAGATGACGAGATGAGCAGCCCACATGAAGGAAGGCAACAATCACGGAACCAGTCCATGTCAGAAGGATGTTCAAATGAACGAGTCTACAATTGGTGAGCGTTTGATTAAATTGTGGCAAGCATTCGCGAAGTCAATTAAAGTTAATGAGTCACTTTCCAATCAGTACTCTTTCAGTTCTTGGTACATTACCAACATTTCACTTTCATCATCATCATCATCATCATCATCATCATCATCAGTTTACCCTCCAGGTTCGGTTTTTCCCTCGGACTTAGCGAGGGATCCCACCTCTACCGCCTCAAGGGCAGTGTCCTGGAGCTTCAGACTCTTGGTCGGGGGATACAACTGGGGAGTATGACCAGTACCTCGCCCAGGCGGCCTCACCTGCTATGCTGAACAGGGGCCTTGTGGAGGGATGGGAAGATTGGAAGGGATAGGCAAGGGAGAGGGAAGGAAGCGGCCGTGGCCTTAAGTTAGGTACCATCCCGGCATTTGCCTGGAGGAGAAGTGGGAAACCACGGAAAACCACTTCCGGAATGGCTGAGGTGGGAATCGAACCCACCTCTACTCAGTTGACCTCCCGAGGCTGAGTGGACCCCGTTCCAGCCCTCGTACCACTTTTCAAATTTTGTGGCAGAGCCGGGAATCGAACCCGGACCTCCGGGGGTGGCAGCTAATCACGCTAACCACTACACCACAGAGGCGGCAACATTTCACTTTCACCTAAATAAATTGTTTTCCTTGTTTTTTATTCAGATTGCATTAATTATCGATGCTCCTCAAGATAGAAATTAATAGTTACTGTCGTATCACTGTACCCCTGGAATTATCTTGTATCTCTCCTTTTAGATATAAGTTTTTACCTAGAACCTTCATCTCTGGTCTAGCGCCCAATCACCTTAAAAGAGAGGAATAATGTTAATTTTGGATGGGTAACCTCGGAACTATTTTAAATAAAAGTAGCCTAATAATTAGAAGCAACTGAAAATATGTTCTACGGTGTGGCATCAATAGGGAACATGCATGATCCGGGGTTTTAATTTAAAATATGCTAATCGGATTTAAAATTGCATGCAGAATTCAAAAATGTGATCAGAATGTACAAATAATAACTCCAAACATGATAAAAATCTACGAAAATGTCACGTCACGCAAGTACGCGATCTCATTGGCCTGACGTCATCGTACAGGTTGACTGAATTAGCAGACGAAATAACACATAGTGTGCTGTGAGAAGCAGGATACACTTCGCGTATTTCTACTTTACGTTAGTGTCTAGTATGGTTAAATTCGAGGTCTATACATTGGATAATAATCTGAGTGGTATATTTTAGACTTAAAATGAATCCTGCGCAGACAGTGAGGCAGAAAACTTATAAATGCTGTAGAGTTCCGATGTGCAATAGCACATCGCATACCATACCAAACAAATTGTTTATAAACGTTCCAAAGACGCTAAAACTAGGGAGAAATGGATTTTGGAGAGCTGGAGAAATGCTGGTAATATATCGGAAAAGTCTACAGTTTATTGTTTTGAAGATTTTAACGTAAGATGAATTTGCTTGAATTTTCAAATCACTTTCCATGTCAGCTGTTCTAGTGGTAAAACTTTAAATTTTAATGTATGATGCTTTGTTTAAATGCTTCAATTACATCTTGGAATATGAAAGTAATAAACAGTGCATTAAATAATGCTTATTATTAAAGTATTCTCCAAACCTAACCTATGTTTTGGGAGATCCATGTCAAGATAATAAATCAAAGGGGTTATGAACCATTTTGACAGCTCTAATTCTACCAATATATCTTGGCATGGGACAGTTATGTATGTCTTTATTGAAGAGCTTAATTGGTAAAGAAATTTAGGCTATATCTAAATACTCTATAATATAACAAAGAATAGGCGTGTACATCATGAAAGGAAACAACGTGAATTTAACAAATGTATAACTCTACACAAAACCAATGCTTGTCTGTTGGGGTCTTATAAGTTAACAATGCTCAATTATAATAATTATCATAATATTAATGAAATAAATAACATAATTGCACACAGGTGAAAATAGTGATGTAGCTGTTTAAAATAGTATCCAACTTAGCCTAAGTTTGAGGTTATACAAGCCAAGTCAATAAACCGAAGGGTAAAAATACCGCTCGAGTTGGGCGTGCGGTTAGGAGTGCGCAGCTGTGAGCTCGCATCCGTGAGATAGTGGGTTTTGAACCGCACTGCCGGCAGCCCTGAAGATGGTTTTCCGTGTTTTCCCATTTTCACACCAGGCAAATGCTGAGGCTGTACCTAAGGCCACGGCCGCTTTGTTCCCATTCCTAGGCCTTTCCTGTCCCATCGTCGCCATAAGACCTATATGTGACGGTGTGACGTAAAAAAAAAAGGAAAAGTCACAGCACCCAAAGACATTACTGTATTGAGCGACTAAAATGTCACCAGGACACTTTTCTTTCCTGATATGCTCAGCTTGTTAAAAGCCAAATGTAATTAATGTTATTGGCTTCACGCCCCGCTAACAACTTCTACGATTTTCAGAGACGCCGATGTGCAGGAATTTAGTCCTGCAGGAGTTATTTTACGCGCCAGTAAATCTACCGACACGAGGCTGACGTATTTGAGCACCTTCAACTACCACCGGACTGAACCAGGATCGAACCTGCCAAGTTGGGGTCAGAAGGCCAGCACCTCAACAGTCTGAACCACTCAGCCCGACTTGTGAAAACTAGATGAAGTCATATTTATCTTTATCATGTTTAACTTTTTCCCTCCACAAAGATATTTAATTCTCTTTCATGGGCCCCGGAAGTGGGTAGGCCAGTTGTCCCAACCATAAATATATATTTTTTGGGGAATGATAGATTATAGCCCTATAGTACTATGATCTTTCTTTCTTTCCTTCTTTCTTTCTTTCTTTCTTTCTTTCTTTCTTTCTTAATCAGTTTATCCTTCAGGGTTGGTTTTCCCTCGGACTCAGCGAGGGATTTCACCTCTACCACTTCAAGGGCAGTGTCCTGGAACGTGAGACTTTGAGTATGGTGATGAAACTGGTGAGGAGGTCCATTACCTCGCCCAGGCGGCCTCACCTGTTATGCTCAACAGGGGCCTTGTTGGAGGATGGGAGGATCGGAAGGGATAGACAAGGAAGAGGGAAGGAAACGGCCGTGGCCTTAGGTGCCTGGAGGAGAAGTAGGAAAATACGAAAAACCACTTCGAGGATGGCTGAGGTGGGATTCGAAACCCTTCTACTCAGTTGACCTCCCGAGGCTGAGTAGACCCCGTTCCAGCCCTCGTACTATTTGTTTTCAACTTTCATGGCAGAGCCGGGAATCGAAATCGGGCCTCCGGGAGTGGCACACATTAACCACTACACCACAGAAGCGGACTAGTACTATAATGCTACCTATATGTTTATGTTAGTGCTGAAATCCGATTTCTTACTTTACTAATGCTGAAAGCCCGAAAATGTAATGTTATTCTTTAATAGGGGAATCAGTCTAGAAGGAAATGTTGAAAGTGATGCGATTTCTATCCAGGTTCGTTGTTATCCTAATACTATGGGTTACAGTACATTGCACGTATATAAAAGACGCCACTTACAAACTTGCTTGCTATCCGCGAATTTCTACGGCCACAAAAGTCACTATTTTTCAAGAATGATGGCATTTACACATGGTAGATTGTCTGACTGTGCTGTTTTGAACCTTTCTTCTGTCATTTTGAAGTTATTCGTGATCATGAATAATAAACAATCGGCTTTTAGCAACGGCTGATGCACAACGGCTGGTAGAGCTCCATGCGGTACTGGATAGTGACGTCACAGCGCGCCGCTTACGTCAGAGGCCGTTTCACTCGCCTTGCGGAAAGGCACTATTAAATATTTTTTAATGGTAGAAAACAAGGCAACATACCACAATATAATACGTTTACGTACTATTTCATTGGTGTACTTTTCAAAAAATGGCCCTTAAAGATACTGTTGAAAACAGAGATGAAAATAAAGAAAATGTAAAAGCTAGAAGAGAGCTAGAGAACCAAGCAAATAGTTTGGATCAAGAGGAAACCAGGGTGGCACGACGATTTACAGATCTGGAAAAAGTTGTATTAGCTTTACTTGTTCAAGTAGAAACAGATGTTCGTCCAAGTTATAATGATATTCAATTTTGAAGAGACAGATAACAATGGAAAAAGCTATTGAGGAAGAACATATCTCACTCGACAGAAATGATACATGGGAACTGGTAAAGAAGCCAGATGTTGGAACACTGACAGACACCAAATGGGAATTTCATCATCATCATCATCTGTGTACCCTCCAGGTTCGGTTTTTCCCTCGGACTCAGCGAGGGATACCACCTCTACCGCCTCAAGGGCAGTGTCCTGGAGCTTCAGACTCTTGGTCGGGGGATACAACTGGGGAGAATGACCAGTACCTCGCCCAGGCGGCCTCACCTGCTATGCTGAACAGGGGCCTTGCGGGGGATGGGAAGATTGGAAGGGATAGGCAAGGGAGAGGGAAGGAAGCGGCCGTGGCCTTAAGTTAGGTACCATCCCGGCATTTGCCTGGAGAAGTGGGAAACCACGGAAAACCACTTCCAGGATGGCTGAGGTGGGAATCGAACCCACCTCTACTCAGTTGACCTCCCGAGGCTGAGTGGACCCCGTTCCAGCCCTCGTACCACTTTTCAAATTTCGTGGCAGAGCCGGGAATCGAACCCGGACCTCCGGGGGTGGCAGCTAATCACGCTAACCACTACACCACAGAGGCGGACAAATGGGAATTTACTAAAGAAAATAATTATTTTGATTGATGATATACAATGCACGATTGGCTGCTCCGGTATTTTTATAAAATAATTCAGATGACAATACTTATTCACCTGTGGTAGAATTATAATCATTACGCATATTTTTATCAGTTGTGTTTCAAAATGTTTTATTTATCGATCAAATGGATGTAAAATGCATTTTTATATGGGGAAATCCAGGAAAAGTGTATTTTGGTAACATCTCCTGTCGTAGAGGTTAAGTCAGATTCCGTATTAAAGTTGGAAAGCTACATAAATCACCAAGGCATAAAAATGTAAGATTATGAATATGACCTCCTTAAAACTGCCGAAAATGGAACAAGTAAATTAAGTTAAAATAAAAATTAAATTGTTTCTTTTTCAAGAGTTTATATACTCTTTAATTATTCAAAATTAGTTTTGGCAGATTGAAGAACATAACAGTTATACAGGGTGAAGCGTAATTCGCGCACTCGGGGGTTGCAGCGCGACTCCTCACATGCCAGCAAAAAAAAATGTCTCTTACAAAATTTCGTCTTGCGAGTATATCCGGTAGAAAACGGACGTTGAAGAATAGCAATCTGGCAACACTGTAACCATATGTAGGGTAACTACCGCTGTCAGCACACCCCCGTCGTGCTGTACAGTAGGTGTAGTGGGTAGAATTTTTGGTTGGCATGCAGGAGGTCGATGGTTCGATCCTGGGTTGAGGCGCATTTTTTATTTGCTCATTTCCATCTGACATTACCTACTGTGATACAGTAAGACACCGTTTCTGAGGTCATATGTATCCTACATTTACAACATAATAATAATACATTAAGATACGTACTAAACAGCATGCGGTTACCAGGCGCAACACGCAATGTTGAAAGGCAGAATTATTGGGACCATGGTGATAACACATACAAATTGTAACCGAGTTTGGACATTATTCGCAGAGCACGTTGCTAGGCCTACTGGTAACGCAAGGCCCTAACTAAATGTAATGGACCTGAACGAGGCAAGAATAATAGTTGGTACTAATCTATGGGACCATTGGAGGAGGGTACAAAGAAAACAGGTTTCACATCTAGTAGATGAAGTGGTGCGAATAAATTCACGCCCACGAACGGGCGCCTTTCAAAGCTGACCAATGAAAACGATTGTTCGTCCATTTCTAGGATCGTAGTATGTAAGTGCAAATGGTTTCTAGAGGACCCACTGCAATCGCTGTTGACGATTAAGATGCCAGATACCATACCACCTGGACTACATTTAGGAAATAAAAAACATACGCCTCAACCCAGGATCGACCACTCGACCTCCTGCATGCTAACCCAAAACACTATCCATTGCACCAACTGTTCAATCCGAGCAATGTCTGCTGACAGAGGTAGTTACCCTACATGTGGTTACAGTGTTGCCAGATTGCTAATCTTCAACGTCGTTTTTCTGCCGGATATACTCGCAAGATGAAATTTTGTAAGAGACATTTTTTTATTGCTGGCATGTGAGGAGTCGCGCTGCGACGCCCGAGTGCACGAATTACGCTTCACCCTGTATATTAACTCAGTCGGCACTAAAAAAGAGGTAGCTTCAGATATAAAAAACTAAAGAAGAAGCCTGGCAGAGTTTGAAAAAAGTTAATTATGTTATGTGAAAATCATTGCAAGCTGTCCACTTGCAAGCTGTCCACTTCATGGCCGTATCGATGAGTATAATCAGCATGAAGGAACAAAATGATTGTTGTACGGTTATACGCAAGACCATGATATTAAGTCAGCATTCATTTTCTGTGTTAAATCAATGCAGTATTTTCACTTTTCCCAATCCTAATCAGCATGCTGTACTATCAGATGGCTTTCTTAAAACACAATTAAATATTAAAAATACAGTTGTATCTCAAAAATGCTGGTGTAATGAAGTTACTTCGTTGCATATAGAGTAAAATATGCCTGGGGCTTTCCTGCTTCAGTCAGGGAATAAAAGGTGTACAAAAGCTCATAGTAAAGGAAATCAAAGATTTTTTCTCAAAGATGGGATGTACAAAGTTGAAGAGTAGTATTGAAAAATGTAGAAAATGTGACCTTGTCGTGCAAATGAAATGGTAATTTTTTATACTTACAGGATCTTCATACATACATTATCATTATAGACTGTTATGCCTTTCAGCGTTCAGTCTGCAAGCCTCTGAGAATTTACTAAACGTCGCCACAATCCTTGATTTGCAACTAGTGTTGTGGCCTCATTTAGTTATATACCTCTTATCTTTAAATCGTTAGAAACCGAGTCTAACCATCGTCGTCTTGGTCTCCCTCTACTTCTCTTACCCTCCATAACAGAGTCCATTATTCTCCTAGGTAACCTATCCTCCTCCATTCGTCTCACATGACCCCACCACCGAAGTCGGTTTATGCGTACAGCTTCATCCATCGAGTTCATTCCTAAATTAGCCTTTATCTCCTCATTTCGAGTACCCTCCTGTCATTGTTCCCACCTGTTTGTACCAGCAATCATTCTTTCTACTTTCATGTCTGTTACTTCTAACTTATGAATAAGATATCCTGAGTCCACCCAGCTTTCGCTCCTGTAAAGAAAAGTTGGTCTGAAAACAGACCGATGTAAAGATAGTTTCGTCTGGGAGCTGACTTCCTTCTTACAGAATACTGTTGATCGCAACTGCGAGCTCACTGCATTAGCTTTACTACACCTTGATTCAATCTCACTTACTATGTTACCATCCTGGGAGAACACACAACCTAAATACTTGAAATTATCGACCTGTTCTAGCTTTGTATCACCAATCTGACATTCAATTCTGTTGAATTTCTTACCTACTGACATCAATTTAGTCTTCGAGAGGCTAATTTTCATACCATACTCATTGCACCTATTTTCAAGTTCCAAGATATTAGACTGCAGGCTTTCGGCACAATCTGCCATTAAGACCAAGTCGTCAGCATAGGCCAAACTGCTTACTACATTTCCACCTAACTGAATCCCTCCCTGCCATTTTATACCTTTCAGCATATGATCCATGTAAACTATGAACAGCAAAGGTGAAAGATTACAGCCTTGTCTAACTCCTGTAAGTACCCTGAACCAGGAACTCATTCTACCATCAATTCTCACTGAATCCCAACTGTCAACATAAATGCTTTACAGGATCTTCATCTACAAAAAACAAGTAAACCTCGTGAAAATGAACAGAACATAGAAAAATTATACCTAAAGAAAATTGTTGGATTAATAAGAATGGGCAATTGTACAGAACTTCTGTAGCTTCATTCCCAAGATGTACCAGAATTAACATCTTGGATTCAGAAACAATGGGAGAATTGCATGGATGGAATGGTACAGAAGGAATTCTGAGTATTATATATTTTGGTATTAAAAATCAATTTCCTGCAATGTTTTCCATTTCCAAAGTGACGTAAATCCAAAATTGTTGACATTTAACTTTTTGCTTTCATAAAACATTTTATAATTTATGTCATTACACAGCGAACGTTTCAGCCTTAGTACATATTATACAAAACCAAACTAAACCCCATGGCGCAACAGCCCGAAGGGCTCTGACCTACCAAGCAACCGCTGCTAAGCCCAAAGGCCTGCAGATTACGAAGTGTTGTGTGGTCAGCACGACGAATCCTCACGGCCGTCATTCTTGGCTCTCTAGACCGGGGCCACCATCTCACCGTCAAGTAGCTCCTCAATTGTAATCTCGCAGGCTGAGTGGACCTCGAACCAGCCCTCAGATCCAGGCGAATTGGCCGCGAATCAAATCCGGAGCCTCCGAGCAAGGGGCAGACCCGCTACCCCTACACCGTGAGACCAGCTCAGTACATATTATATTCCATGTTAATAGAGACCTGAAAACTACGTTTATTTGCAAAGTGACGTATACCCAATGTGTATTTATTTTCAATGTGTATTATATCCGTTTTGACCATTCCACTTGGTCAGAGTAAAACAATATCCTTTTTGAGAAGTTAGCACTCTACATGTTTTGTCAGGGAATGACTTCTCTACGTGTGGAACTGCATCTAGGGAACATATTCAATCAATGGATTTTAACATTTTGGATTTGAAATCTATTTGGATATGTGCAAACTAAGTATTCTGGAATCTACATTTTCAGGGTTGTCAGGATGTTTTTACACATTGTTCAAGAGGGGTAAAACATGGTCATTTCTCAAGCCCAGGCGAGAAAAGTCAGGCATCAAGTAATACATGAGAATATATAAACATGCTTCTAAATAAATTCCGACATAACGGACGACCCACCTGCAATGCTGTTTTTATCAATACTAGCTGATGTACCCGTGCTTCGCTACGGGATTCTCAGAAAGACTGACTTGGTGGTTTTCCTAACTTAATCCAACATAGGTCATTACAAAAACGTCAGTAGGAATGTAGCGATTGAAAGCAATGTCTATATATATAAAATAAGAGTTTTGTCTGTACATTGCTCAGAATTTGAAAAGAATGCTATTTTTGTATCGGTCATGTTCACAATAACAAGAAAATGCATTTTTTACATTTCCGTAATTTCTGTCTGTCTGTCTGTCTGTCTGTCTGTATGTATGTACACGCATCACGAGAAAACGGTTGAAGAGAATTTAATGAAAATCGGAATGTAAAGTCGGGTGATGAACCGCTACAATCTAGGCTATAAATTATTTTATTCACGCTGAGTGAAATGGTAGTTTAGGGGAAGCCTGAAATTTAATTCTCAAATATTTATGTTATTAGTGGTCGTGTCTTAATGAAAATCGGTAGACAAACATGTGAAATAAGTCGCTACAATATAGGCTATACACGCTGAGAAACATGGTAGTTTAGGGGTAGGCCTAAAAATTAATTGTCAAATATTTATTGAATTAGTGGTCGTATCTTCACAAAAATTGGTGTGCGAAGTCGGGGAATAGGTCGCTATAATCTAGGCTATCAATAATGTTATTCACATTGAGTGAAATGGTAGTTTAGGGAAAGGCCTGAAATGTAATCTATATATAAAATAAGAGTTTGTACATTGCTCAGAATTTGAAAAGAATGGCGTTTCTGTATCGTTCATGTTCACAGTAACAAGAAAATGCATTTTTTACTTTTCCGTAATTTCTGTCTGTCTGTCTGTCTGTACACGCATCACGAGAAAACGGCTGAAGAGAATTTAATGAAAATCGGAATGTACAGTCGGGTCTTGAACCGCTACTATCTAGGCTATAAATTATTTTAATCGCGCTGAGCGAAATAGTAGTTTAGGGAAGGCCTGAAATTTAATTCTCAAATATTTTATTATTAGTGGTCGTGTCTTAATGAAAATCGGTAGACAAAGATGGGAAATAAGTCGCCACAGTATAGGCTATACACGCTGAGAATAATGGTAGTTTAGGGGAAGGCCTAAAATTAAATTGTCAAATATTTATTGTATTAGTATGCAAAGTCGGGGAATAGGTCGCTATAATGTAGGCTATCAATAATGTTATTCACACTGAGTGAAATGGTAGTTTAGGGGAAGGCCTGAAATGTAATCTATATACAGAGTGAAGCGAAATTGGCGCACTCGGGCGTCGCAGTGCGACTCCCTACATGCCAGCAATACAAAATGTCTTTCACAAAAGTTCGTCCTGCGAGTATATCAGGCAGAGAATGGACGTTGAATAGTGGCAATCTGGCAACACTGTAACCACATGTACGGTAAGTACCTCTGTCAGCATCATATATCCGTGCTGAGCAGTTGGTGCATTGGATAGGGTTTTGGGTTGGCATGCAGGCGGTAGAGGGTTCGATCCTGGGTTAAGGCGCAATTTTTTGTTTACTAATTTCCATCGGACATTACATACTGTAATACAGTAAGACACCGTACCTTAGGTCTCATGTATCCTACATTTACAACATTTTGTAACGCTGAACACAACAAATACCTTGCTAGGCCTACTGGTAACGTAAGCCCTTACGAAATACAATGGACTTGAACGACGCAAGAATAACAGTTGCTACTAATCTATGAGATCGTTGGACGACGGTAGAAAGAAAACAGGTTTCGCATGTAGTATATGAATTTGTGCGAATAAATTCACGCCCACGACGTGGAAAGGACGTCTTTCAAAGCTGACCAAGGGAAACGATTGTTCGTCCATTTGTAGGATCGTAGTATGTAAGTGCAAAGGGTTTCTAGAGGACCCGCTGCAATGGCTGTTGACGATTTAGTTGCCAGATACCATACCACCTGGACTACATTTATGAAATAAAAAAAATACGCTTCAACCCAGGATCGACCCCTCGACCTCCTGAATGCTAACCCAAAACTGTAACCACTGCACCAACTGTACAGCACAAAGAATACGTGCTGACAGAGGTAGTTACCCTACATGTGGTTACAGTGTTGCCAGATTGCCACTCTTCAACGCCCTTTTTCTGCCGGATATACTCGAAGGACGAACTTTTGTGAGAGACATTTTTTTATTGCTGGCATGTGAGCAGTCGCGCTGCGACGCCTGAGTGCGCGAATTTCGCTTCATCCTGTATATAAAATAAGAGTTTTGTCTGTACATTGCTTATAATTTGAAAATAATGGTATTTCTGTATCGGTCATGTTCACAGTAGCAAGAAAATGCATTTTTTACTTTTCCGTAATTTCTGTCTGTCTGTCTGTTTGTCTGTACACGCATCACGAGAAAACGGCTGAAGAGAATTTAATGAAAATCGGAATGTAAAGTCGGGTGATTAACCGCTACAATCTAGGCTATAAATTATTTTGATCACGCTGAGTGAAATGATAGTTCAGGGGAAGGCCTGAAATTTAATTCTCAAATATTGATGTTATTAGTGGTCATGCCTTAATGAAAATCAGTAGACAAACATTGGAAATAAGTCGCTACAATATAGGCTATACACGCTGAGAAAAATGGTAGTTTAGGGGAAGGCCTAAAATTTAATTGTCAAACATTTATTGTATTAGTGGTCGTATCTTCTCAAAAATTGGTATGCAAAGTCTGGGAATAGGTCACTATAATCTAGGCTATCAATAATGTAATTCACACTGAGTGAAATGGTAGTTTAGGGGAAGGCCTGAAATGTAATCTATACATGAAATAAGTGTTTTGCCTGTACATTGCTCAGAATTTGAAATGAATGGTATTTCTGTATCTGTCATGTCTACAGTAACAAGGAAAAGCATTTTTTTACTTTCCCGTAATTTCTGTCTGTCCGTCTATATGTATGTATGTACACGCATCAAGAGGAAACGGCTGAAGAGAATTTAATGAAAATCGTCATGTAATGTCGGGTGATGATCCACTACAATCTAGGCTATAAATTATTTTATTCACGCTGAGTGAAATGGTAGTTTAGGGGAAGGCCTGAAATGCAATTCTCAAATAAGTTATTTATGTCATTAGTGGTCGTATAGATAAATCTATATATATCAATCTCACAGCTGCGCGCCCCTAACCACACGGCCAACTCGCCTGGTCGTACCGACTGAAACAGCCTGCCTGTATATTGGCGGGAAGTAGCATGCCATTCCTCTGGTTCATACATTTTCTGATATATCTGGTTCGTAACACATTGGTTCATCATAGTATTCGAGCTATTCAATCCCTCCTCGGAGGCACTGATTGGAATGAGTAGTGTGCATGTTTAACGGAATAATGACAGAGGAGTGTTCACGGCAGTCTGCGACCTGGTTATTCCAGCTCTGGAACTTCGGACTCTTAGATCGGCACCGTAGTACTGTTCGTTGAAAGTGAGAAAGTTTGCGGTGTTTCATTTGATCGAGTATTTTATATGATAACATTGCTTTCAATCGCTACATTCCTACTGACGTTTTTGTAATGACCTATGTTGGATTAAGTTAGGAAAACCACCAAGTCAGTCTTTCTGAGAATCCCGTAGCGAAGCACGGGTACATCAGCTAGTTATCATATAAAATACTCGATCAAATGAAACACCGCAAACTTTCTCACTTTCAACGAACAGTACTACGGTGCCGATCTAAGAGTCCGAAGTTCCAGAGCTGGAATAACCAGGTCGCAGACTGCCGTGAACACTCCTCTGTCATTATTCCGTTAAACATGCACACTACTCATTCCAATCAGTGCCTCCGAGGAGGGATTGAATAGCTCGAATACTATGATGAACCAATGTGTTACGAACCAGATATATCAGAAAATGTATGAACCAGAGGAATGGCATGCTACTTCCCGCCAATATACAGGCAGGCTGTTTCAGTCGGTACGACCAGGCGAGTTGGCCGTGTGGTTAGGGGCGCGCAGCTGTGAGATTGATATATATAGATTTATCTATACGACCACTAATGACATAAATAACTTATTTGAGAATTGCATTTCAGGCCTTCCCCTAAACTACCATTTCACTCAGCGTGAATAAAATAATTTATAGCCTAGATTGTAGTGGATCATCACCCGACATTACATGACGATTTTCATTAAATTCTCTTCAGCCGTTTCCTCTTGATGCGTGTACATACATACATATAGACGGACAGACAGAAATTACGGGAAAGTAAAAAAATGCTTTTCCTTGTTACTGTAGACATGACAGATACAGAAATACCATTCATTTCAAATTCTGAGCAATGTACAGGCAAAACACTTATTTCATGTATAGATTACATTTCAGGCCTTCCCCTAAACTACCATTTCACTCAGTGTGAATTACATTATTGATAGCCTAGATTATAGTGACCTATTCCCAGACTTTGCATACCAATTTTTGAGAAGATACGACCACTAATACAATAAATGTTTGACAATTAAATTTTAGGCCTTCCCCTAAACTACCATTTTTCTCAGCGTGTATAGCCTATATTGTAGCGACTTATTTCCAATGTTTGTCTACTGATTTTCATTAAGGCATGACCACTAATAACATCAATATTTGAGAATTAAATTTCAGGCCTTCCCCTGAACTATCATTTCACTCAGCGTGATCAAAATAATTTATAGCCTAGATTGTAGCGGTTAATCACCCGACTTTACATTCCGATTTTCATTAAATTCTCTTCAGCCGTTTTCTCGTGATGCGTGTACAGACAAACAGACAGACAGACAGAAATTACGGAAAAGTAAAAAATGCATTTTCTTGCTACTGTGAACATGACCGATACAGAAATACCATTATTTTCAAATTATAAGCAATGTACAGACAAAACTCTTATTTTATATACAGGATGAAGCGAAATTCGCGCACTCAGGCGTCGCAGCGCGACTGCTCACATGCCAGCAATAAAAAAATGTCTCTCACAAAAGTTCGTCCTTCGAGTATATCCGGCAGAAAAAGGGCGTTGAAGAGTGGCAATCTGGCAACACTGTAACCACATGTAGGGTAACTACCTCTGTCAGCACGTATTCTTTGTGCTGTACAGTTGGTGCAGTGGTTACAGTTTTGGGTTAGCATTCAGGAGGTCGAGGGGTCGATCCTGGGTTGAAGCGTATTTTTTTTATTTCATAAATGTAGTCCAGGTGGTATGGTATCTGGCAACTAAATCGTCAACAGCCATTGCAGCGGGTCCTCTAGAAACCCTTTGCACTTACATACTACGATCCTACAAATGGACGAACAATCGTTTCCCTTGGTCAGCTTTGAAAGACGTCCTTTCCACGTCGTGGGCGTGAATTTATTCGCACAAATTCATATACTACATGCGAAACCTGTTTTCTTTCTACCGTCGTCCAACGATCTCATAGATTAGTAGCAACTGTTATTCTTGCGTCGTTCAAGTCCATTGTATTTCGTAAGGGCTTACGTTACCAGTAGGCCTAGCAAGGTATTTGTTGTGTTCAGCGTTACAAAATGTTGTAAATGTAGGATACATGAGACCTAAGGTACGGTGTCTTACTGTATTACAGTATGTAATGTCCGATGGAAATTAGTAAACAAAAAATTGCGCCTTAACCCAGGATCGAACCCTCTACCGCCTGCATGCCAACCCAAAACCCTATCCAATGCACCAACTGCTCAGCACGGATATATGATGCTGACAGAGGTACTTACCGTACATGTGGTTACAGTGTTGCCAGATTGCCACTATTCAACGTCCATTCTCTGCCTGATATACTCGCAGGACGAACTTTTGTGAAAGACATTTTGTATTGCTGGCATGTAGGGAGTCGCACTGCGACGCCCGAGTGCGCCAATTTCGCTTCACTCTGTATATAGATTACATTTCAGGCCTTCCCCTAAACTACCATTTCACTCAGTGTGAATAACATTATTGATAGCCTACATTATAGCGACCTATTCCCCGACTTTGCATACTAATACAATAAATATTTGACAATTTAATTTTAGGCCTTCCCCTAAACTACCATTATTCTCAGCGTGTATAGCCTATACTGTGGCGACTTATTTCCCATCTTTGTCTACCGATTTTCATTAAGACACGACCACTAATAATAAAATATTTGAGAATTAAATTTCAGGCCTTCCCTAAACTACTATTTCGCTCAGCGCGATTAAAATAATTTATAGCCTAGATAGTAGCGGTTCAAGACCCGACTGTACATTCCGATTTTCATTAAATTCTCTTCAGCCGTTTTCTCGTGATGCGTGTACAGACAGACAGACAGACAGAAATTACGGAAAAGTAAAAAATGCATTTTCTTGTTACTGTGAACATGAACGATACAGAAACGCCATTCTTTTCAAATTCTGAGCAATGTACAAACTCTTATTTTATATATAGATTACATTTCAGGCCTTTCCCTAAACTACCATTTCACTCAATGTGAATAACATTATTGATAGCCTAGATTATAGCGACCTATTCCCCGACTTCGCACACCAATTTTTGTGAAGATACGACCACTAATTCAATAAATATTTGACAATTAATTTTTAGGCCTACCCCTAAACTACCATGTTTCTCAGCGTGTATAGCCTATATTGTAGCGACTTATTTCACATGTTTGTCTACCGATTTTCATTAAGACACGACCACTAATAACATAAATATTTGAGAATTAAATTTCAGGCTTCCCCTAAACTACCATTTCACTCAGCGTGAATAAAATAATTTATAGCCTAGATTGTAGCGGTTCATCACCCGACTTTACATTCCGATTTTCATTAAATTCTCTTCAACCGTTTTCTCGTGATGCGTGTACATACATACAGACAGACAGACAGACAGACAGACAGACAGAAATTACGGAAATGTAAAAAATGCATTTTCTTGTTATTGTGAACATGACCGATACAAAAATAGCATTCTTTTCAAATTCTGAGCAATGTACAGACAAAACTCTTATTTTATATATATAGATGTATTTGCTCTCGCTGGCAATATTCATAATGATAGTGACATTGATGTTGATAATTGAAGACTATGTGATGTACTCCCTTTTTTAAGATTATTTTATTTTAAAATATATTTTCAATCAATCGATCAATACTGATCTGCATTCAGGGCAGTCGCCCAGGTGGCAGATTCCCTATCTGTTGTTTTCCCAGCCTTTTCTTAAATGATTGCAAAGAAATTGGAAATTTATTGAACATTTTCCTTGGTAAGTTATTCCAATCCATAACTCCCCCCGTATAAATGAATATTTGTCGCAATTTATCCTCTTGAATTCCAAATTTATATTCATATTATGATCTTTCCTACTTCTAAAGACACCACTCAAACTTATTCGTCTACAAATGTCATTCCATACCATGTCTCCACCGCTTAGTCGAGCAGCTCGTCTCCTTTCTCCCAAGTCTTCTCAGCCCAAACTTTGCAACATTTTGTCGGAAATCACCCAGATCAAATCGAGCCGCTTTACTTTGGTTTTTTTCCAGTTCTTGAATCAACTAATCTTGGTGAGGTTCCCATACACTCTAGTGGGGGTCTTACCAGAGACTTAGATTCCCTCTCCTTTACATCCTTACTACAACCCCTAAACACCCTCATAACCATGTGCAGAGATCTGTACCCTTTATTTACAATCCCATTTATGTGATTACCCCAATGAAGATCTTTCCTTATATTAACACCCAGATACATACAATGATCCCCAAAAGGAACTTTCACCCCATCAACCTTAGATGTTAGGCCCCTATAAACAACAAGCATCATCATCAGCATGTAACCAACAATCTTTACATACTGCTGACTGAATACTTCTAGCTTTGGAAGATCCTCACATACACACTCCCCTTGTTCATTAAGGATTCCTGGAATGTCCTTCTTGGAAACTGCTTCTGCTGTAAATTATCCAATTTATCCTTACTTCCACAGCCATTTCTAACTCTATTTCTTTCCAACCCACACCTCCTTCTTACTCTCTTTAATTCTCTGTTACAATTTAGTGAATCTTTGCCGTTGCTTACCATCTTGAAATTTGCAAACCTGTTTTCACATTACTCAACAATTGCTTTACAACCATCCCAGAGCCTGCTTACATTTTTATTTACCGTTTTCCACCTACAATAATAATTTTTCAAACACCATCATGCCTGTTTTATCAGCCATATGGTACTGCCAAATAGTCAAAACTTTAAGACCTTCCTTTCTATCACATTTCTTTTCAAGTACGACTAAAAAGTTTCCTGATCACTAATGCCATCTAGAGCTGGCTTTCGCAGGAGAAGCCTTCCCTAAAACCAAGCTGCCCCTTGAATATCATTCCAGAAGGGTCCCATCTTAACCTCAAATAATTTACTATTATCTGCTCCATGTGTTTGCATACGATAACGTACTGTTCTGTGGTCATTCAAATTGCTCTTATCACCCTCTTTGTGAATAGGAACTACAATGGTGGATTTCCAATCGTCTAGAACCTTCGTATTGTTGAGTGATATATTGAAGTTTCTTATTCAGTACGGTAGGATGGCTTCACCCCCGAGTTTAAGTGCCTCTCCAGAAATAGAATCTGGTCCACAAGAGTTTTGCAGTGTGGAAAGCCCTTTACGCAATAGCGAAGCTTTAATTTGGAAATCATTATTCGTTTTCGGAACATTGTCCGTGAATACCTGTGCAGCTGGATTAAAAACCTTTCCATAATGCTTTTTAAATGCTTCCGCTTTATCTGTATCTGTTGTCGCCAGTAAATCCCCTCCTATATAAAGAGATGGAATTTAGTTGTTCTCTCCCTTCAGACTTCGTATATATTTTTAAAAAGGGGTTCAGGAGTTTCGATTTTCATTTAGGATATTGTCAATATATTTCTCTTCAGCAATTATTTTCTGCTAGCAAATGCTTCACCAAACTCCTATAGACCGCTTTACACGCATCATTATTGTTTTTTGAACGCTCTCCTAGTCTTACGTTTAAGCTTCCTAGCAGTCGTGGTGTAGTAAAATGGATCTAAATTTTCGCTAATTATTTTTTAACGTATTTATTCAGTCCCGTGTTTAAAATGGTTTTAAAATTCTTCCAAACTTCGTCCTTCCCTTTGCCCTCCTTTAAACATTTAGTATAGTACAACCTCAAATAGTTTTGAAAACTTACGGAGAATCCTCTCACATAGCACCAAATAGTATTAGAAATTCCAACATGCCTCGTATTATAAGTTCTCAAAGAGGGATCGAATACCACTGCACTGTGGTCACTAATCCCCTGAGTTACGTCAGAAGATGTAACTATGTCGTCCGTTCTGACTAGAAGAACATCTAAAAATGCCCGCTTACGCGTGTTCTTTGTAACGACTTGGGAATAGCCATTATTCAACACTAATAAGTTGACTGCTTCCTGTGGTAGGCCCCCTGTAGTTGACCCGGCCCAGTTTACTAACCGTAGATTTAGATGCCCTGCAATTATAGTTCTCTTGCCGTAGCTTATACTAGCAAATGTCAATTCTGAAAGACGAGCTGATTCAATCAATAAATTCTGATCTGCATTTAGGGCAGTCGCCCAGGTGGCAGATTCCCTATCCGTTATTTTCCTAGCCTTTTCTGAAATGATTTCAAAGTAATTGGAAATTTATTGAACATCTCCCTTGGTAAGTTATCCAAATCCCAAACTCCCCTTCCTATAAATGAACATTTGCCCGAATTTTTTCTCTTGAATTACAAATTTATCTTCATGTTTTGATCTTTCCTACATTTAAAGACGCCACCCAAACTTATCCGTCTACTAATGTCATTCCACGCTATCACTCCACTGACAGCTCGGAACATACTACTTAGTTGAACAGCTCGTCTTCTTTTTCCCAATTTTTCCCAGCCCAAACATTGCAACATTTTTGTAACGCTACTCTTTTGTCGGAAATCACCCAGAACAAACCGAGCTGCTTTTCTTTGAATTTTTTCCAGTTCTTGAATCAAGTAATCCCAATGGGGGTGCCATATACTGCACAATACTCTAGTTAGGGTCTCACCAGAGACTTATATGGCCTCTCCTTTACATCCTTAATAAAACCCCTAAACGCCCTCATAACCATGTGCAGAGATCTGTACCCTTTATTTACAATCCCATTTATGTGATTGCCCCAATGAAGATCTTTCTCATATTAACACCTAGATACTTACAATGATCCCCAGAAGGAACTTTCACCCCATCAACGCAGTAATTAAAATTGAGAGGACATTTCTTGTTGGTGAAACTCGCAACCTGACTTTTTAGCCCGTTTATCATCATACCATTGCCTGCTGTCCATCTCACAACATTATCGAGGTCATGTTGCAGTTGTAACTAATTTATTACTCTGTACAGAATAACATGACCCGCAAAAAGCCTTACCTCTGATTCCACTTCTTTACTCATATCACCTATATATATAAAAGAACATGTCCTGACTGACTGACTGACTGACTGACTGACTGATTCATCATCGCCGAGCCAAAACTACTGGACATAAAGAAATGAAATTTTGAGGATCCATTTATATTACAATGTAGGTACCCGCTAAGAGACGATTTCGGGATATTCCGTCGCTAAGGGGGTGAAAATGGGGGTTAATTTTTAAAATGAGTGTATCTACACTGACTGACAGAGCAAATGCAACACCAAGAAGGAGTGGTCAGAACTTTATGCCAATTGCAGGGTAGACTGACGTCACTGAGGTATGCTCATGATGTGAAATGCGCCGCTGTGCTGCGCACGTAGCGAACGATAAATGGGACACGGCGTTGGCGAGTGGCCCACTTCGTACCGTGATTTCTCAGCCGACAGTCATTGTAGAACGTGTTGTCGTGTGCCACAGGACACGTGTATAGCTAAGAATGCCAGGCCGCCGTCAACGGAGGCATTTCCAGCAGACAGACGACTTTACGAGGGGTATGGTGATCGGGCTGAGAAGGGCAGGTTGGTCGCTTCGTCAAATCGCAGCCGATACCCATAGGGATGTGTCCACGGTGCAGCGCCTGTGGCGAAGATGGTTGGCGCAGGGACATATGGCACGTGCGAGGGGTCCAGGCGCAGCCCGAGTGACGTCAGCACGCGAGGATCGGCGCATCCGCCGCCAAGCGGTGGCAGCCCCGCACGCCACGTCAACCGGCATTCTTCAGCATGTGCAAGACACCCTGGCTGTTCCAATATCGACCAGAACAATTTCCCGTCGATTGGTTGAAGGTGGCCTGCACTCCCGGCGTCCGCTCAGAAGACTACCATTGACTCCACAGCATAGACGTGCACGCCTGGCATGGTGCCGGGCTAGAGCGACTTGGATGAGGGAATGGCGGAACGTTGTGTTCTCCGATGAGTCACGCTTCTGTTCTGTCAGTGATAGTCACCGCAGACGAGTGTGGCGTCGGCGTGGAGAAAGGTCAAATCCGGCAGTAACTGTGGAGCGCCCTACCGCTAGACAACGCGGCATCATGGTTTGGGGCGCTATTGCGTATGATTCCACGTCACCTCTAGTGCGTATTCAAGGCACGTTAAATGCCCACCGCTACGTGCAGCATGTGCTGCGGCCGGTGGCACTCCCGTACCTTCAGGGGCTGCCCAATGCTCTGTTTCAGCAGGATAATGCCCGCCCACACACTGCTCGCATCTCCCAACAGGCTCTACGAGGTGTACAGATGCTTCCGTGGTCAGCGTACTCTCCGGATCTCTCACCAATCGAACACGTGTGGGATCTCATTGGACGCCGTTTGCAAACTCTGCCCCAGCCTCGTACGGACGACCAACTGTGGCAAATGGTTGACAGAGAATGGAGAACCATCCCTCAGGACACCATTCGCACTCTTATTGACTCTGTACCTCGACGTGTTTCTGCGTGCATCGCTGCTCGCGGTGGTCCTACATCCTACTGAGTCGATGCCGTGCGCGTTGTGTAACCTGCATATCGGTTTGGAATAAACATCAATTATTCGTCCGTGCCGTCTCTGTTTTTTCCCCAACTTTCATCCCTTTCGAACCACTCATTCTTGGTGTTGCATTTGCTCTGTCAGTCAGTGTATATCTCAAAACTGTAAAAGTTTACAGATGTAAAAATTGGTATTTCAAAGTAAAGAAACACGTGTTTTTTTCGTTTTCGAAAAATCCTAATAGGAGGGGTGAAAAAGGGTGAAAACCGGGTTGAATGCCTTTAATGAGGTTACTTATATTTCAGAAACTGAATATGTTACAGACTTGAAAATTGGTGTTGGGGATCTCCTTTAAAAATGAAGAAACACGTATTTTTTGTTTTTGAAAAGTCCAAATAATGGGGTGAAAGGGGGGGGGGTGAATTTTTAAAACGAATGTATCTATATCTCAAAACTTTAAAAATGTACACATGTGAAAATTGGTATTTAGAATCCCCTTTAAAAATAAATAAACACACATTTTTTGTTTTGGGATAATCCCAATATGTGGGATGAAAAATGTGTTGAATGCCTTTAATGAGGATATTTATACCTCAGACACTGAAGATATTACAGCCTTGAAAATTGGTATCTGGGATCTCCTTCAAGAATAAAGAAACACGTATTTTTTGGTTTTGGAAAATCCAATTAATGGGGTTAAACAGGAGTGACAAATTGGGGTGAATTCTTAGAAAGACTATATTTACAGTATATCTCAGAAACGTAAAATATTACAGACGTAAAAAGTGGTATTTGGAATCTCCTGTAAAAGTAATGAAACATAGGTGATTTGTTTTTAGAAAATCCACTTAAGGAGAACTAAAAAGTGGGTGAAATTTTAAAATGAGAATTTCTACAATATATCTCAAAAACTTAACATGATACAAAAGTGAAAAATGGTATTTCTATCTCTATAAAAAATAAAGAAACGTGTATTTTTTCGGTAAAACCACTTGGGTGGAGGGGGTAATAAAGTGACTGAAAATGGGTTTGAATTCTTTTAATTAGGATACTGATATCTCAAAATCTGAATATGTTACAGACCTGAACTTTGGTATTTGGAGTCTGCTTTAAAAGTAAAGAAACACGTAATCTTAGAAAATCCAATGAAGGGGGGGGGGGGGGGGGGGGTGAAAGAATTGAAAAATTATTTGAAATAATTGTATGAGGATAGTTACATCTAATAAAAACTGAATTTGTTACAGAGCTAAAAATTGGTATTTGGGTCTCCTTTTAAAAATAAAGAAAAACGCGTTTTGGGTGGGGGAATCATCTTGGGGGGGGGGGGGGGGGTGACAAGGAGTTGAAATCCTTTTATGACACATATCTCCAAAAGTGAAGATGCAAGATTCGCGATAACTGTTATTTCGAAGATCCTTTACTATTAAAGAAACAAGTATCTTTTGCCGGAAAATTCACTTAGTGGGTGGAGGAGATTGTGAATAGAAGTGAAAAAAGTGATTTTTTTTGTGGGGATACTTACATCTCAAAACTGAAGGTAACAGACGTGCACATTGGTATTTAGAATCTCCTTTAAACATAAAAGAACACGCCTTTTTCTTTTTGGGGGGGGGGGTATAAATGAACTTATCGGCGGTGGGGTGAAAAGGGAGTTGAGACCAATTGATTTTACTGTTCATAATGTACTTATTAGGAGCCTACGTGGCTCAGGTGGCAGCACGCCGGTCTCTCACCGCTGGGATCCGTGGTTCAAATCCCGGTCACTCCACGAAAAATTTGTGCTGGACAAAGCGGAGGTGGGACAGGTTTTTCTCCGGGTACTCCGGGTTTCCCTGTGAAGCCTCCGTGGCTCAGCCGGCAGCGCGTCGGCCTCTCACCGCTGGGTCCCGTGGTTCAAATCCCAGTCTCTCCATGTAAGATTTGTGCTGGACATAGCGCAGGCGGGACAGGTTTTCCTCCGGGTACTCCGGTTTTCCCTGTCATCATTCATTCCAGCAACACTCACCAATATCATTTCAATTCATTTTTCGTTCATTAATCATTGCCCCAGAGGAGTACGACAGGCTTCGGCAGCCGGCACAATTCCTATCCTCGCCGATAGATGGGGAGGGGGGGGGCTTCATTCATTCAATCCTTGAGGAGACCCGGTCGAATGACTGGAAAGAGGCTGTGGATTTTCAATGTATTTATTCTGATCATGAACCCATCATCATTAATCTTTCCTGGGTTCGCTTTCAAGAGCCATGTTTTCCTTTGGAGAACGTTCTTAGATTACAGTAGATTCTCCTGGCATATAAATAAAAATTTAAACACATTTGAAATAAACGATAGGAATGATATTGCGGTCCAGTTATTCACCTCTGTAATAAGGTCAATAATGCACGGAAGATCATTCGTATCACCAGAAATCCCGCGCACTTGCCTACGCGCGACAATGGTGCTGGTCACATAGTCAGAAAAGACAATGGCAGCAGATGTAATTTACCGCCAATTAGCGGTCTTCCATCTTGCTATGGGGTCCTGAACACCACTAATAATAATAATAATAATAATAATAATAATAATAATAATAATAATAATAATAATAATAATAATAATAATAATGTTCTGGACCGTCGTCAAAATGTACGGACCGCGTTGGAAACGGTTCCTGGCCGGATAATGACTACGAATGCAGTCCGGCCGCGGGTTCAGTACCGCCAAGGCACCCAAGACGACACCACGCCGGATCTCCTCAAGGATTTGATCCATATCAAAAATGCTTATAGGAAAAGATGGCAATGATTTAGGGACCCAACTGACCGGGTGGAATACCTGGACCTAGCCCGGGAAGTACGAAATCGATTGCTGGAAAGAAAGATTGAAAAATGGGAGGAACTTTGCCGTAATTTCTCGGAAAACAAATCAGATCGCGAATTTTGGCAGATTCTCTCAGAAAACGAGTCAGATAGCGAATTTCGGCGGATTATATACAAAACGTTAAGCATTCAATTATAAGTTTCATTATAACACCGTAGCGAAGCACGGGTATCTTGCTAGTATATATATATCTTCAAATTATTATATTTAATAAATAAGTAGAAATAATAATTAATTGGTTCTATTATTTATAAGGACTATGATAGAATAATATAGATAGAATTAAGGTTTCATATATACAATTTGACTCATTGCCAAGGTGTGTCGGATGGAGACGTCCATCGGCAGGGTTATGATTGATGATATAATATTTTGAAACGACAGGAAGATGATCTTTCTCGGATCCCAGGAGAACAATGAATTGAGACTGTGACATTCCCCTGAGAAGTTGACCGGGAACCCTTTACGTCGGCGTGGACGCAGGCAAGGTAGATAAGCTAAGAAGATATAAAAAATAGATGTCATAACCCACATTGTCCTGTCCTATTTGAAAGTGTATTCCATCCGCCTCTCCTTCTTGACGAATTCTTCTCTGCCAACGCTGTAGAATTCTTCTTCATTCTCTGATGATTTATATTTTACTGTAGTAATGTCTTCCCAATCGCCAGCGGAGGCAAGTTCGATAGTCTTTATTGTTCCTACGCAATTCTTCAGTAGGTGTGGATTCTCCGAAGAGCCGGAAATGAACGATCGGCACTAGCACTGCACACTGGGATAGTTGAAATCAATGCACATGTTCAGAAAAGGCAGAAGATAACAATCCATTACTTTTTTAATAAAACAAACATTTTCGGAATTCATATCATTAGGTACTCATCTGAAGAATAAGCTACGCTGAGCTCCCTTCTGAGACGAGCGAAGTCAAAATGTTGACCGTAATTTTGTGTCAAAGAACATAACGCTGATTCAGTGCGACTTACCTTCGTGTTCTTTCGATCAACTAACGGTAAAAATATTAAATTATCGAACTTCTATTTGAGTGTATATATTGTCAAATATCTCCAATATATGCGATGGTAGCGTGAGTTTACGTCGCAGCTACCATTTTGACGTTCCCACTTTTTGGCGGCTAGCAGCTCTCTCAAATTCATTTCTTTTTTCATGAATGATACTTCTTGTTTCATCTAATTTGGCAATACAGAAATTCACATCTATTGCTTTCTGAATAATTTCAAAGAGAGAATGGGTCATGCAAAATATCGCCCTGAAAAACTAATAGAACGAATCTAAAGTGGAATTTTCAGAGAACACTGTTAAAACCTGAGCCTTCGTGATACATTTGACTATCCCTTTCTCTGAATTATCAAGGATATTCTCGAGTAAATGACTAATCCTTCTCTTTGTTCACGAACCGTTCCAACAAGCCTTGCGTTGTAATTCCACCGTGTTGGACACAATTTAGGAAATCTTCCCTTGGCTTCTTTAATTCAGCAGTTCTTTTCATCGAATTAGAAAAGAAAGAGGCCAGGCTACTCTAGTCAGGAAGAATATTTTACATTCCTTTATATTAGAGGTTGTCTGTGTAAGGAAAACGTCGTCTGTGAGCAAAACAATGTATGAATAAAGCGTCCGTCAGAATCCTTCTCCAGTCAAATTGATGGTGATCGTCGCGTATGACGTCAGGGGTGTCATTGTTTTGCCACTTTGTTCCACATAGCATAACAGTGACCGCACAGTACTGCAGGGACTTCCTGGTGCGACAGGTATGACGTGGCGTTCGGGAGAAACGTCCGGATCTTGTGGACACTGCAATAATCCTGAACGTCAATGCAAAACCACATAAAGCAGAGTGTGTACGGCAGCTACTGCGACATTGGGGATGGGAAGAATTGGAGCACCCACCGTACTCTCCCGACATTTCGCCCTGTGACATTGATCTCATTCGAAAGATTAAGTAACCACTACGTGGTATTCGGTTTGTAACACGAGAGGACATTGCTAATGCTGTGCGCAAACAGGTGATCCGATTCACACATGGTGCGGCAAATGCTGAGGCAGATGGTATTCAGCGCCTTCCACATCGTAGGCAGCGTGCGGTATCAGTAGTAGGGGACTACTTTGAGGGTTTTTAGGCCCAGGTTTCTCATGTCAACATTATGTGTACCGTGCTGTCATTATTTTGCACCGGGAAGGCCACATTACCCTGTATAATACCGTAATAAATTAGTGTATTACGATATTTCAGTGCTGTTCATTGTCCACACATGTAGTTAGCACCTTGTCATTTCGTCTGTATATGTCACATTTTCCAACCGGACTGGTATCATCAAGAAAAAAAAATAGTTGCCATGACTTTTGCCCGAACCCTCGTATATCTCAAAAACTGAAGGTGTTACAGACGTACAGACGTGAAAACGGGTATTTCGAATCTCCTTTAAAAATAATTAAACACGTAATTTTTTTGGGAAAATCCACTTAAGGGGCTGAAAAGAATTGAAAAAGTGGGTGATTTTTAAATGAATACCGGCATATCTACAGCATATGTCAAAATATGTTACAGACAAGAAACTTGGTATTTGTAAAGTCCTTTAAAAATACAGGAACATGTATCCTTTTGTTTGCGGAAAAGGCACTTAAAGGGGCTGAAAAATGTGAAAAAAGAGTTAAATTATTTGTTATGAGGAACATATCTCAAAACTGAAAATGGTACAGACGTGAAAATTGTTATTTGGAATCTCCTTCAAAAATAAATAAACGTGAAATCCAATTAGATGGGGTTGGGGTATGGAAAGGCCTGATAAAGGGGTTGAATTTTTTATGGGGATACTTATATCTTAAAAATCGAAGATTTTACAGATGTGAAAAAAGGTATTTGGAATCTCCTTTCAAGAGAAAGACACGTGTATTTACTTTTTCGACTTGAGAGAAGACTGTTTCTCACATGTACAGTTATATGCACATGGTCGTCTTAGTCCCAAAAGGGTATCAGAGTAGAGTGTTATCCAGGAATTAGGTTAAGACAGATGTTGAAGAAAGTAGAAGAGAAGGAGGAGGGAAAGGAGAAAGTGGTAGTGTTTCACGTTGGTACTAACAACGTAAGACAAGCAGGTATAAGTACCAACATAGTTAGGGATGTGTGGGATCAGGTAAATGCAGCACGGATGAAGTTTAAGGAAGCGGAGATTGTTATCAGTGTAATACGGTGTAGGAGGGATACTGACTGGAAGGTGATTGGTTATTTAAATGAGACTATGGAGTGGGTATGTGGGAAACTGGGAGTGAAATTTCTAGATCCTAATGGGTGGGTAGGAGATAGGGATCTGCGCTCAGATGGCCTTTACTTAAACCGCAGTGGTACATATAAGTTAGGAAATTTGTTTAGAAGGGTAATAGGGAGGTACAATCAGGGAAAAAGGGTGCGACAGGCAGCGATGTTAAGGGAACAGGGAACTGGAAATCAAGTAGGGATGATATAAAACTGTTAGTGCTCATCTGTAGAAGTATTGTAAAGAAAGGAGTAGAATTAAGTAATTTAATAGATATATACTTACCAGATATTGTAATAGGAGTTGAATCATGGCTGAGAAATGATATAATGGATGCAGAAATTTTCTCACGGCACTGGAGTGTGTATCGTAGAGATAGGATAGGTATGATGGGAGGGGGAGTATTCATTCTCGTGAAAGAAGAATTTGTAAGTTACGAAAAAGTTAAAGATGATAAGCACGAAATTCTAGGGGTAAGGCTCATTTCTAAAGATAATAGGCAACTAGATGTCTTTGGAGTGTAAAGGCCAGGAAAGGGTAGCGCAGATGCTGATTCAGAATTATTTGATAAGATAATCAGCTATGTGGGAAACGATAAAGAAGGGAACGTGATCGTAGCGGGTGATCTCAATTTACCAAATGTCAATTGGGAAGGTAATGCGAACGACAGGAAGCATGACCAACAAATGGCAAATAAGTTAATATTGGAAGGGCACCTGTTTCAGAAAGTGATGGAACCAACTAGAGGGAAGAATATTCTGGATGTGGTGCTGGTAAAACCAGATGAGCTCTATAGAGAAACCGAAGTAATAGATGGTATTAGTGATCACGAAGCTGTTTTTGTGGTAATTAAAAATAAATGTGAAAGAAAGGAGGAGATTAAAATTAGGACTGTCAGGCAGTACCATATGGCTGATAAAACAGGCATGAGGGAGTTTTTAATAAGCAACTATGATCGGTGGAAAACGGTAAATAAAAATGTAAACGGGAATGGTAAAAATACACTATATTATAATAGGGAAGTAAAGAGACTAAGAAGGGGGTGCAGGTTAGAAAGAAATAGAGTTAGAAATGGCTGTGGAAGTAAGAAGAAATTGAAGGAACTTAGTAGGAAATTGAATCTAGCAAAGAAGTCAGGTAATGATAACATGATGGAAAGCAAAATTGGTGGCCACACTAATTTTAGTGAAAAATGGAAGGGAGGCTAGGGGTACCAGATCCATAATAGACTATATCTTAACAGACTTTGAATTCAGGAAATCTTTTAGGAATGTACGAGTTTTTCGGGGATTTTTCGATGATACAGGCCATTATTTGATCTGTAGTGAACTAAGTATCTCTAGGCCTAGGGTAGGGAAAGTGAAATCTGTCTGCAAACGAATAAGAGTAGAAAATCTCCAGGACGAGGAAATTAGACAGAAGTACATGGATATGATTAGTGTGAAGTTTCGAACAGTAGACAGTAAGCAGGTTCAAGATATAGAAAGTGAATGGGTGGCATACAGGGATGTTGTAGTAGAAACAGCAAGGTAATGCCTAGGAACAACTGTGTGTAAAGATGGGAAAAGGCGAACATCTTGGTGGAGTGATGAAGTGAGAGCAGCCTGTAAACGTAAAAAGAAGGCTTATCAGAAATGGCTCCAAACAAGGGCCGAGGCAGACAGGGATTTGTACGTAGATGAAAGAACCAGAGCGAAACAAATAGTTGTTGAATCCAAAAATAAGTCATGGGAAGATTTTGGTAATAACCTGGAAAGGCTAGGTCAAGCAGCAGGGAAACCTTTGTGGACAGTAATAAAGAATCTTAGGAAGGGAGGGAAAAAGGAAATGAACAGTGTTTTGAGTAATTCAGGTGAACTCATAACAGATCCCAGGGAATCACTGGAGAGGTGGAGGGAATATTTTGAACATCTTCTCAATGTAAAAGGAAATCATCATGGTGGTGTTGCAAACAGTCAAGCTCATGGGGAGGAGGAAAATGATGTTGGTGAAATTATGCTTGAGGAAGTGGAAAAGATAGTAAATAAAATCCATTGTCATAAGGCAGCAGGAATAGATGAAATTAGACCTGAAATGGTGAAGTATAGTGGGAAGGCAGGGATGAAATGGCTTCATAGAGTAGTCAAATTAGCGTGGAGTGTTGGTAAGGTACCTTCAGATTGGACAAAAGCAATAATTGCACCTATCTATAAGCAAGGGAACAGGAAGGATTGCAACAACTATCGAGGAATCTCATTGATTAATATACCAGGCAAAGTATTCACAGGCATCTTGGAAGGGAGGGTGCGATCAGTCGTTGAGAGGAAGTTGGATGAAAACCAGTATGGTTTCAGACCACAGAGAGGCTGTCAGGATCAGATTTTCAGTATGCGCCAGGTAATTGAAAAATGCTACGAGAGGAAGAGGCAGTTGTGTTTATGTTTCGTAGATCTAGAGAAAGCATATGACAGGGTACAGAGGGAAAAGATGTTAGCTATACTGGGGGACTATGGAATTAAAGGTAGATTATTAAAATCAATCAAAGGCATTTATGTTGACAATTGGGCTTCAGTGAGAATTGATGGTAGAATGAGTTCTTGGTTCAGGGTACTTACAGGAGTTAGACAAGGCTGTAATCTTTCACCTTTGCTGTTTGTAGTTTACATGGATCATATGCTGAAAGGTATAAAATGGCAGGGAGGGATTCAGTTAGGTGGAAATGTAGTAAGCAGCCTGGCCTATGCTGACGACTTGGTCTTAATGGCAGACTGTGCCGAAGGCCTGCAGTCTAACATCTTGGAACTTGAAAATAGGTGCAATGAGTATGGTATGAAAATTAGCCTCTCGAAGACTAAATTGATGTCAGTAGGTAAGAAATCCAACAGAATTGAATGTCAGATTGGTGATACAAAGCTAGAACAGGTCGATAATTTCAAGTATTTAGGTTGTGTGTTTTCCCAGGATTGTTATATAGTAAGTGAGATTGAATCAAGGTGTAGTAAAGCTAATGCAGTGAGCTCGCAGTTGCGATCAGCAGTATTCTGTAAGAAGGAAGTCAGCTCCCAGACGAAACTATCTTTACATCGGTCTGTTTTCAGACCAACTTTTCTTTACGGGAGCGAAAGCTGGGTGGACTCAGGATATCTTATTCATAAGTTAGAAGTAACAGACATGAAAGTAGCAAGAATGATTGCTGGTACAAACAGGTGGGAACAATGGCAGTAGGGAACTCGGAATGAGGAGATAAAGGCTAATTTAGGAATGAACTCGATGGATGAAGCTGTACGCATAAACCGGCTTCGGTGGTGGGGTCATGTGAGCTGAATGGAGGAGGATAGGTTACCTAGGAGAATAATGGACTCTGTTATGGAGGGTAAGAGAAGTAGAGGGAGACCAAGACGACGATGGTTAGACTCTGTTTCTAACGATTTAAAGATAAGAGGTATAGAACTAAATGAAGCCACAACACTAGTTACAAATCGAGGATTGTGGCGACGTTTAGTAAATTCTCAGAGGCTTGCAGACTGAACGCTGAAAGGCATAACAGTCTATAATGATAATGTATGTATGTATGTATGGAAGGGTAGGTACTTTAAGGCAGAAACAGGTTCTAAGAAGGACATTCCAGGAATAATTAATGAACAAGTGGAGTGTGCATGCGAGGATCTTCAAGAGGCAGAAGTATTCAGTCAGCAGTATGTAAAGATTGTTGGTTACAAGGATAATGTCCAGATAGAGGAGGTGACTAATACTAAAGAAGTATAAAATTTACCTATGACAGCAATGACATTTACAGTAAGATACAAAAGTTGAAAACTAGAAAAGCAGCTGGAATTGATAAGGTTTCGGGGGATATACTAAAGACAATAGGTTGGGATATAGTACCATGTCTGATTATTGTTTGTATAAAGGAAATTTTCCAAGCGAATGAAGAGTTGCTACAGTAGCACCTGTGTGTAAAGGAAAGGGTGATAGACATAAAGCTGAAAATTACAGGCCAGTCAGTTTGATATGCATTGTATGTAAGCTTTGGGAAAGCATTCTTTGTGATTATATAAGACATGTTTGCAAAATTAATAATTGGTTTGACAGAAGGCAGTTTGGGTTTAGGAAAGGTTATTCCAGTGAAGCCCAAACTGTAGGATTCCAGCAAGATATAGCGGTTATCCTGGATTCAGGAGTTCAGTTGGACTGTATTGCGATTGACTTATCTAAGGCATTTGATAGGGTAGATCATGGGAACCTACTGGCAAAAATGAGTGCAATTTTACTTGACAAAAGAGTGACTGAATGGGTGGCTCTGTTTCTAGAAAATAGAACTCAGAGAATTAGAGTAGGTGAAGCTTTATCTGCCGCTGTAAAAATTAAGAGGGGAATTCCTCAAGGCAGTATTTTTGGACCTTTATGTTTTCTTATATGTATCAATGATATGTGTAAATGAGTGGAATCAGAGATAAAGCTTTTCGCAGATGATGTTATTCTGTACAGAGTAATAAATAAGTCACAAGTTTGTGAGCAACTGCAAAATGACCTCGATAATGTTGTGAGATGGACAGTAGACAATGGTATGATGATAAATGAGGATAAATGTCAGGTTGTGAGTTTCACAAATAGGAAAAGTCCTCTCACTTTTAATTACTGCGTTGATGGGGTGAAAGGTCCCTTTGGGGATCATTGTAAATACCTAGGTATAAATATAAGGAAAGATCTTCATTGGGGTAATCACATAAATATGATTGTAAATAAAGGGTACAGATCTCTGCACATGGTTATTAGAGTATTTAGAGGTTGTAGTAAGGATGTAAAGAAGAGAGCATATTTGTCTCTGGTGAGACCTCAACTTGAGTATGGTTCCAGTGTATGGAACCCTTACCAGGATTACTTGATTCAGGAACTGGAAAAAATCTAAAGAAAAGCAGCTCGATTTGTTCTGGGTGATTTCCGACAAAAGAGTAGCGTTAAAAAATGTTGCAAAGTTTGGGCTGGGAAGACTTGGTAAAAAGGAGACGAGCTGCTCGACTAAGTGGTATGTTCCGAGCTGTCAGTGGAGAGATGGCGTGGGAGGACATCAGTTTGGATGGTGTCTTTAAAAGTAGGAAAGATCACAATATGAAGATAAATTTGGAACTCAAGAGGACAAATTGGGGCAAATATTCGTTTATAGGAAGAGGAAATTTCCAATTTCTTTGCAATCATTTAAGAAAAGACTAGGAAAACAACAGATAGGGAATCTGGCACCTGGGCGACTGCCCTAAATGCAGATCAGTAGTGATTGGATGTAGTGATTGGATGTAATACCACAAACGTGGTTTACAAAGAGTTTATGTGGTAAATGAAACTCAGTTTTTCGGTGATTTTTTATACTTTAGGGTTTTTCAGATAATGTCTTAGTACAATGCTGAGGAACGATTACCTTTATCAAAGTACAAAATCCACGCGAGAGAAACCGCGGGTAACTGCTAGTTATATACACTGACTGAAAGAGCAAATGCAACACCAAGAAGGAGTGGTCAGAACTTTATGCCAATTGCAGGGTAGACTGACGTCACTGAGGTATGCTCATGATGTGAAATGCGCCGCTGTGCTGCGCACGTAGCGAAGGACAAATGGGACACGGCGTTGGCGAGTGGCCCACTTCGTACCGTGATTTCTCAGCCGACAGTCATTGTAGAACGTGTTGTCGTGTGCCACAGGACACGTGTATAGCTAAGAATGCCAGGCCGCCGTCAACGGAGGCATTTCCAGCAGACAGACGACTTTACGAAGGGTATGGTGATCGGGCTGAGAAGGGCAGGTTGGTCGCTTCGTCAAATCGCAGCCGATACCCATAGGGATGTGTCCACGGTGCAGCGCCTGTGGCGAAGATGGTTGGCGCAGGGACATGTGGCACGTGCGAGGGGTCCAGGCGCAGCCCGAGTGACGTCAACACGCGAGGATCGGCGCATCCGCCGCCAAGCGGTGGCAGCCCCGCACGCCACGTCAACCGCCATTCTTCAGCATGTGCAAGACACCCTCGCTATTCCAATATCGACCAGAACAATTTCCCGTCAAATGGCTGAAGGAGGCCTGCACTCCCGGCGTCCGCTCAGAAGACTACCATTGACTCCACAGCATAGACGTGCACGCCTGGCATGGTGCCGGGCTAGAGCGACTTGGATGAGGGAATGGCGGAACGTCGTGTTCTCCGATGAGTCACGCTTCTGTTCTGTCAGTGATAGTCACCGCAGACGAGTGTGGCGTCGGCGTGGAGAAAGGTCAAATCCGGCAGTAACTGTGGAGCGCCCTACCGCTAGACAACGCGGCATCATGGTTTGGGGCGCTATTGCGTATGATTCCACGTCACCTCTAGTGCGTATTCAAGGCACGTTAAATGCCCACCGCTACGTGCAGCATGTGCTGCGGCCGGTGGCACTCCCGTACCTTCAGGGGCTGCCCAATGCTCTGTTTCAGCAGGATAATGCCCGCCCACACACTGCTCGCATCTCCCAACAGGCTCTACGAGGTGTACAGATGCTTCCGTGGTCAGCGTACTCTCCGGATCTCTCACCAATCGAACACGTGTGGGATCTCATTGGACGCCGTTTGCAAACTCTGCCCCAGCCTCGTACGGACGACCAACTGTGGCAAATGGTTGACAGAGAATGGAGAACCATCCCTCAGGACACCATCCGCACTCTTATTGACTCTGTACCTCGACGTGTTTCGGCGTGCATCGCCGCTCGCGGTGGTCCTACATCCTACTGAGTCGATGCCGTGCGCATTGTGTAACCTGCATATCGGTTTGAAATAAACATCAATTATTCGTCCGTGCCGTCTCTGTTTTTTCCCCAACTTTCATCCCTTTCGAACCACTCCTTCTTGGTGTTGCATTTGCTCTGTCAGTCAGTGTATAAATTGAAGACTTTTTTAATATCCGTATTGAACTGAGAACCTAAGAGTGGTAACTTAAAGTGCCCACCTTTCCAGTACAAATAATGTTATAATGATTAAGTTACAACATTTTTACCTGGAACTACTTTCAACGCTATTTAGCGTCATCTTCAGCCAAAATGTGAGAAATAAGCATAGGTGCATACATACAAACATATACCTACATTACACAATGTTACAGCATTATGATTAAATAAGAGTAAAAAAGAATGAATGGGTATTAAATTGCAAGTTTAGAACTTGTCAGTCATTATCAGAACAGCCCATGAAGTGTAAATTAAAACTGTACAAACACGATTTAGGACTCAATAAACACAATCTTTTACAAAATGCATATAATACTTTAAAACTTCGCTAATTTCGAGATGAACTTGGCAGTTAAAGATTCAAATTTGTAGTCATTTTTCATTAAATGTCACTTGTTAAGAGTGTAGTAAACATTTTGTTTGAGCTTTTGGTAGAAATGCATTCTACAATTTGCCTAAGATGTTCCTCTGTGAGCTTTGAAGCTGACTGTGCTATTGTGGTAGTACAAACACGAGTTAGGACTCAACAAACACAATCTTTTAACAATACATATATATAACACTTTAAAACTTAAGTTCGAATTGAACTTTCCAGTTAAAGATTCAAATTTTTAGTCGCTTTTCATTAAATGTCACTTGCTAAGAGTGTAGTAAACATTTTCTTTGAGCTTTTGACAGAAATACAATCTTCGAATTGCGTAAAATGTTCCTCTGAGAGCTTTGAAGTTGACTGTGCTATTATCTGTGATCATTGTTTTTATGTTGTAATGCAACGTGTAAGGTGGAGACCAAGTTTCTGAGCCAAGGTTTCTATGGTGTTCGTAGTTCAATGCGGGACCTGCAGTGTAAAAAGGAGATACTATATAAAAGTTGGAATAGTGAAGAAAAAGAGAGCTTGGGCTATGGCTGAATGAGACTTACCTGAGGCGAAAACGCTGTGGCGCGTGATGAAGAGGATGAACTTAGTGATGGGCCAATGATACGGAAGTTCGAGCAGGCTTGAGTCGGCCCGATACTCTACTTAGGCTCGATGCCGTATCCAACATGTTCGAACTGTCAGGCGACACCACACATCGACTAAGCGGAGCGCTGACGGACCATTCGTCGTATTAGATTACTACTAGGTACACTCAGTATATTTACGTGTAGGGGGGGGGGTTGGAGAACATAACGTTCTCAGTGAACGGAAAGAGCATTTGTTTTAAGTCTTTCTAGCAGTACGAACAACAGATTGGTAATATTTATTTCGTTAATATGTACCTTTGCATTTTACATTTTGTCCGCTCTCCAGAAATGCGTTTCTGTATAACTTTGTCGTGTTTTGCAGGCTTAATGTTGTTAATCATTACTTTCAAGTACCGATAGTTAACATGTTTATCGTATGCTATGAGCTATTATTTTCTCATTAATAATTAGTAATACAATTTTTTTTGCCATTGGCTTTACGTCGCACCGACACAGATAGGTCTTATGGCGACGATGGGAGAGGAAAGGGCTAGGACTAGGAAGGAAGCGGCCGTGGCATTAATTAAGGTACAGCCCCAGCATTTGCCTGGTGTGAAAATGGGAAACCACGGAAGAACATTATCAGGGCTGCCGACAGTGGGGCTCGAACCCACTATCTCCCAGTAATACATTATTATGTCCGCCTCTGTGGTGTAGTGGTTAGTGTGATTAGCTGCCACCCCCGGAGGCCCGGGTTCGATTCCCGGCTCTGCCACGAAATTTGGAAAGTGGCACGAGGGCTGGAACGGGGTCCACTCAGCCTCGGGAGGTCAACTGAGTAGAGGTGGGTTCGATTCCCACCTCAGCCATCCTGGAAGTGGTTTTCCGTGATTTCCCACTTCTTCTCCAAGCAAATGCCGGGATGGTACCTAACTCAAGGCTACGGCCGCTTCCTTCCCTTTTCCTTGTCTATCCCTTCCAATCTCCCCATCCTCTAGCAAGGCCCCTGTTAAGCATAGCAGGTGAGGCCGTCTGGGCGAGGTACTGGTCATCCTCCCAGTTGTATCCCCCGACCCGATGTCTGAAGCTCCAGGACACTGCCCTTGAGGCGGTAGAGGTGGGATCCCTCGCTGAGTTCGAGGGAAAAACCGACCCTGGAGGGTAAACAGATTAAGAAAGAAAGAAAATACATTATTATAATAGACGAATTTGTTATTACTTCAGACAGAGCAGACAATGGCCGGTAGAAAAAGGTCATGGACTTGGGAGGACATACAAATAGTAAACCCAGCCCAAACGGATGAATCCCTAAAAACACTCATAAATGCGATCCAGGCAGCCACAACTGCCGTGACGTCACTTGACTGCACGAGCTTGCTTCGAACAGGCTCGAGCCTCGGCGCGTATCGGGTCGGTTCGATCCTGCTCGAACACGGGTATCGTTCGCCCATCACTAGCTGTAGCCCGAGTCAACTGCGCCTTCGGTCACGTGACTGCACGAGCTTGCTTCGAACAGGCTCGAACTTCGGCGCGTATCGGGTCGGCTCGATCCTACTCGAACACGGGTATCGTTTGCCCATCACTAATGATAACGAAGGTGCGTGCTTTCACATATTACTACATTCAATCATTGAGGTATATCTTATGGGTAATAAAGATTGCCCATAAAATTCGAAGGCTTAGATTATGACAATATGCAATGAAAAGGACAAAGCATGTATCCGTAATATTCCCCGCGTATTAACAGAAGTATTTCCTCCCAAGGCAGTAGGCCTACTTGTGTGCCTTGTAACAACTGTACGTTTGGCGCAACATTATGAATAAAAACCGAACCAAACCCCATGGCGCAACAGCCCCAAAGGGCCATGGCCTAACAAGCGACCGCTGCTCAGGCCGAATGTCATGAGCGGCTAAAGGTAATCGCCCACTACACCGCGCCGCGCAGCGCAGCGCAGCCGAGAAGAAATTTCCGTGGTCTGCTTCTTGTGAAATGAAATGGCTTAACGCCCACTGCAGGGAGCCGCGCCGCGCCGCGCGGAACAAGCTTGTGGAATTTCCGCGCCAGAAGCCCTCAGGTTTCTGGAACGGAACTTTTTCCTTTCGGCGCGCTTATATGGGCGAGGGTAGAAGGAAGGAATAACGGAAATAATGTGGTTTCGTGGCGTTTCGGCAGTTTTCGTGAGTCCTCGACTAGTGCCAGCATGCTCGTACCTTCACGCGGTTAGTGGTATTGTGCACTGTACGCCTTTCTCGGCGAAAGGTGATATTATTTTCTCGTTCTACACACGGCTTTTTTATTTGCTAGTTGCTTCATGTCGCACCGACGCAGATAGGTCTTATGGCGACGATGGGACAGGAAAGGGCTAGGAGTGGGAAGGAAGTGGCCGTGGCCTTAATTAAGGTACAGCCCCAGCATTTGCCTGGTGTGAAAATGGGAAACCACGGAAAACCATTTTGAGGGCTGCCGACAGTGGGGTTCGATCCTACTATCTCCCGAACACTAGATACTGGCCGCACTTAAGCGACTGCAGCTATCGAACTCGGTACACACGGCTTAACTAGGTTCAATAGTTCATAGAATTTTTCTTGGGACATACGAAAGCAGTGGGAAAATTTACTTCGGTCCTTTAGTAGATCAGGAAATAAATGGTGAAACTCTCCGTACGTTTCCGTAAGACCTATCTGTGTGGGTGCGACGTAAAGCCCCTAGAAAAAAAATATTGATCTAAATGAATATAGCAGTTTTCAGTGACATCTAGTAAGGAACCTTTATTTAGAACTTCTAATACCTCAACTTTCTCAGGCCTTCGGTCTGAGCAGCGGTCGCTTTGGTAAGCCAAGGCCCTTCACGGGCTGTTGCGCTATAGATTTTTGTTTAGTTATCGCCCATAATTTAGCAGAAATCTTCACCCGTTTTCAATGCCGGTCTTTTGCACTACATGTTCCCCGAAATCCCGTAGATAATAGTGTTAGACATTCTCCGAGCAGAGTGTGGACCGGACACCCCTGACACATGGTGAAAAATGGACATGGGAGTGCGTGATTTGAGGTTTTATTACATATCCATTAATCGAGTTAATCACTTTTCAGATTCATGTATTAGCCATTTCAATATTTGGTAAAAATCTGTGTCTAAGGACGACCTCCGCTCTTTTAGTCCTTTTGATTGCTTCTCCCTGTTCTCATATTTATCCGAAAGCCTAACTCCTTTTTTTCTCTTATCTACATGCATATGCAAATGTTTTCCTTTAATTTGAAATGTTTATATATACTCCCTGGTACCTTGTATTTATCAAATTCAGTAGGTCTGTGAACATTTCTAAAGTATTCTTTACTTGTTAATTCGTCGGTGTTCGGGCAAAATGTCATATCTCACAATGCTCTTCCTATCCATTATTTTCCTTAAAACTGGTCACCCTCCCAGCCACACATGGATATGCAATTCATCAGAACAATTATCGTTGTGTTCTTATTCCTCATTAAGTACATTATACTATAGGAGTGCGTTCCTAGAGTGCGGTACGGTAAGGTTCATTTTCCTTTACACGTAAGCATAGGAAAATTAACACAACGAATATTGTTCTGATGGACAAAATATCCATATATGGCTGGGAGGCGTGACCAGTCTTAAGGAAAATAATGGATAGACAGAGCATTGGGAGATATCACCTTTTGCCTGAACAGCGACGAATTATTCTGGCTCATGATGGTGAGAGTGGTCTAGGAATGTTGCTTTTATTAATAATATTTGTCTTTTCTTCTATTTTAGTAGATATCCATATTCCTATTTGAGATAGGTTCGATATCAACGTTACTTTATATATTATACATAAATTTTGTGGTAGCTGACTTTCCTGATGTAATAATTTTGTAGAATAGTATTTTCTCAAAATAATAATAATAATAATAATAATAATAATAATAACTAATCACTGTTTGGAAGAATTTGCTACCCTTTCCTAATTTTGTGTTTTCCAATTTGGTTTAAGCTTGATTAATTTTGCACTTGCATCCGGAAAATAGTGGGTGCGAACCCCACTGTCGGCTGTCCTGAGTATGGTTTTCCGTGGTTTCCCATTTTCACACCAGGCAAATGCTGGGGCTGTACCTCAATTCCTTCCGCTTCCTTCCTACTCCTTGGCCTTCCCTATCCCGTCGTTGCCAAAAGACCTATCTGTGTCGGTGCGACGTAAAGTAAGTTGTAAAAATAACCTTTTGCACTATACTTGGAAACCTCTAAATGCCCAGTATGTTTCGTCATTAGTCATGGATGCACACTCTGAGAACTGTTCTTTCCTTTTTATAAAGTAACGACTACAACAAATCGTTATACGTAACCAAACACTGACAACTTAACGTTCTTGTATACACTCCATAATTGATGAAAGATCTATTACAAAGCGTACCCGTACCCTGAGGACTGGGTGGACACAAGTTAGTAGCCTCAGCTCCAAAACTATGATGGACTTATCACCATGGGATTCGCTGGTGACCAGGGATGGATTGCTGAAGCGCGTCTGGGAAAGCAGTGAAAAGAAGAAATTTCGGGAGCAGGTTGTAGTCCGATGAGGTATTGAGCCCATAATTCTACATTTCAAAACAACCACGCATGGCTATGTAGACCAGGTACGAGAAAGAAAGTGCGCATACATTTTTGTAATAGCCAGCCGGAGGCCAAGTTTCATCCATGTTCCTTGCACGTGACGTACGGTGAGAGGTGACCAAGAACTTCGGGCGAGAACGGGACACTTCGGTGGAATTCGGGAAGTTAAAATAATGTGCATCAGCTAAATAAAGTAATTTGGGGACATTTTGGCACACTATTAATTAAGAAATTATTAGTAGAGATTTATCAAACTGCTGGGTTAAGTTAGAACTGCACGGAAGGATATACAGTATGAAATTGTCTGGGTAACTGAAGTTCATTTGCGGGTCGTCAGAGTTGAAATGGCTCGAGGTGAGGTCATCCATCCAGAAGACGCGCTAAAGTCACCCATGGAACTAATTAATTTCGCCCATGGGAAGAACATGACGAGTCAGGGTATACCCCCTTTTAATGGTCATTTTTGGCGAAATCTCTGGTGTGAATGTCGAGGAAATCGACCCAGTGGCCCAGAAGATCTATTGAACAACATAAAAACGTGCATTAGCGTCACCATTTTCCTTATCATCAATGTAAGACGGCGGAGCTGCGTTCGTTTACTTCAGAAATCACGCTACTAGTAAAATTTCTAATTGTCGTGGGGACATATACTTGGGTGTCTCAGAAGCCGCCTGGCTTATGAAGTGATAGAAAATGTCAGTTTGTTGGAAAATAAAACATTAGCCAGCTTGATAAATACTAAAGTCTTAAAAATTCGTCATGAACTTCTACGAGGGGACGTTGGTGTATCTGTTTGAAATTATTCACGAACTTTCACGAGAGAGAATTTCAAAGTGTTAGAAATAAAGTATAGACAGCTATGGTTAAAGTATTAAAAGTTTAATATTTGTCATAGCACAAGGAAACATTGGCGTACTCTTCAAGAATTCATTAAATTCTGTGAGGGAGACATTGCGGTCTAAAAATATCTATCGTCTTGATAACACGGCTATTAACTACCTGGGAAGGAGAGCAGTGGGTGCCGAGATGGGTGAAGATAACGCTTTTCCACAGCCTAAGTAGCAGGCACCTGGTTCAGTCGACTACGAATGATTCTTCTAACTTCGTCAGTAACGATCTAAAGACCAAGAAATTGTGCAGTGCGGTTCAGATTCGGTGTGTATATAAATTAAGTGCTTTTTTGTATTAATTTATGGTGTCTTGAGCTTAATAATATGTGTCCTATCTGTAGAGGGCAACTTGGTTCAATTAAATGTTTATTGCCGTCATGATATGTTAATTAATAGGAAGCTGGCTAGCAAACTGTAGCCATGAAGAAACTACACATCAGCAGTTACAGTTTGTCTAAACTGTCATGCATTTTTAGTTAGAATATAAATACTTGTCCACTTACATTTTCTGTAGCTAGTCATGACACTGCGAGTGTTAATCAGTGTCATGTTTTGTAGGAAAACTCGTAGGAAATGTTTTAGGAGCGATTACGGCAATTTTTATGGCCGCGGGGCACATACAAACGTAATAATGTCAATAAAATGTAAATTTAAACCATGTGATAAAATCCAGCTAAACATATTCAAGCCGGTAAAATTTGAAGTAATAATATCGTAATAATAGAAATGATAGCTTGAAGATTACAATGAGAATGTAGGAGCGAATCCAGTATAGAATCATTTGGGCATTTGCAATTTTTTGTGACACCGTGTGTGTAAAATTTGAGGTAAAGGTATTTATTTTGTCTCTCAGATCCGGGAGAATATATATGAAATTTAAGATTTTGGAATCCCTTTGGTGTGATATCGTTTGCAGTTAAATATTATTTGAGCCCAGAAAGAGGAATGGATCGGAATTTCAGAAGGGAATATTTATGAGAATAATGTGTATAAAATGAAACTAAGGCTGGTGTAATTAATATGTTTTGTGAAGAAATAACCCCTGTAATTCTGAAGTAGCTTGTCGTGAGGAAATGCCCTATGATATTGTGAAGGACGTTTTCGCGACAGTGTGTATGTATTTACAGTGTGATATTTCCGAGACAAGTTGTATAAGAAGCGAGGTCGTGTAACGATCCCAGATTCAAATTGCACAGAGCATATGAAAACGGAATAATGTTCTAAGTGAGCGTGTTGTTACGACGCCTGGCTTAAATGAAAGGGATATCTACCCATGAGTCTGTTATTATGTTTTACCACAGATAAGATCAGTTAAGTCCATATGATATTTCCTCGTTAGACTGGTAATGTGTAGTTTATTTTCAACCTCACAGATAAAAACAATTCAACGAAAGTCAAAAACAGCGTGAGGTGGGCAGAAGTTTTGTTTTGTTAATATTTTACGTAGCGAATTATATCGCAATTTGGAAACATTGATGGATGAGAAACCGACTCGGTTAATAGGTGGTTTATTGCGCGAGAGTTTGTCATATAGTTAAACTTCACTAGACATTTTAGCTTATCGTGTAATTGGAGAATGACACCACAGGTCATTTTTGATATTCACTGCGTCAGTTTAGCCACGAGTGAAGTGATAGGCGTGATTATTTTTTCCAGATTTTCAGGAGTTGTTTTATGGAGTTTTAGGTTTATATTTCCTAAATGAACTTCGTTTAACATATCTGGAACTTTGATATTGTCAGATTCAATCGACTAGAATCTTTATGTGATTTAGCATTTCATTTATATGTAAGGTCGTATTGACACTTAGCGCTAGGCTGGAACGATAACATTAGGAAGTTGTGTGCACCGACCCGAGAGAACTTAGGAAAGGTTTTCATTCCCCTCCTTGAAGGGGAGGGGCGATACTATCAGAAGATAACACCTTCTGTCTGGCCAGGAGATTCGGCGGGTTTGGAGTTTTGAAGGAGTTATGAGATGGGAGGGAGGTTTGAATCGGTGAAGTAGCTTGGTGGGGGTTTCGGCCTCTTGGCTAAGAGCTTCAATACTTTTCAGATACTATACGGTTTTAAAATTTTTAGATTTACATTATCATTTTCAAGATAGCATTTTTTGATTTATAATTTGTTTTCCCTTTGTTATTCAGTACGGTTGTGCTTTTGGTTTCACAATTTTTCATAGGTATTACCGTAAGGATATAGTTTTACAATTTTATACAATTTTCATAGGTGTTACAATATGGGGAAATAGTTTTACAATATTATTTTACAATTTTGTAATTTACGCTGTTTCCTTATTAGGAATTGAAGTGGGTCACAGGTTTTCTTTAATGTTGCTATTTGCTTTACGTCGCACCGACACAGTTAGGTCTTATGGCGACGATGGGACAGGAAAGGCCAAGGAATGGGAAGGAAGCGTCCGTGGCCTTAATTAAGGTACAGCCCCAGCATTTGCCTGATGTGAAGATGGGAAACCACGGAAAACCAACTTCAGGGCTGCCGACATGGGGTTCGAACCCACTATCTCCCGGATGCGAGCTCACAGCTCCGAGCTCCTAATCGCACAGCCAACTCACCCGGTTTAAGAAAATGTAAACTGTATACATTATTAATGGTGTTTTACAGATGATGTGATTTTTTTACAAAATATTTACAATGTTTTACACATAGTTATTTACAATATTTTCAAGATACAATGTTTACAATATTGGCTATGTTTTACTGATAGATATTTACAATATTTGCAAGGTATTTATATTCTACGTAGATATTTACCATGTGTTACTTATAGCAGGTTGGTATAATTATGAGTTGTTTACACATTGCGTACCTTGGACTGGTGAGTGCTGACTGTCTGAAACAGAGTAAATTATTTGAATTAACTAGGTCTCAGTATGAATGAATGAATGAATTTATTGAACTGAACATAACAGGCTTTCGCCCAGTTACAATGTTCCAATAAAATAAACACTCACAGACTATTTATAGCTAGACACTAACTACTTACTACTTAACTACTTCTAAATCTACTTTGTAGCATCTTGCACATGGGCGGATCGCCAGCTCCACATGCAACACACCACCTAACTAAACTAACTACTTTACTACATGAATATATACTAAATCTATCCTAAATCTGTCTGGCCGTGACATCACCCCTGGTGAGGAACTGCTACCACCCTTCCCTGGGATGTCACGACCAGACATGTCTCATGAGGCTCGGAAACCGATACCTCATAGACCCTTTAAGCTGTCAATGTTATTTCCTCACCACTCCTTCCTGTAACAACCCACATGTGAGCGGATTGCCTAGCTCTATATATAGGCTATCACACCTATATTTCACTGCCGAGACGGATACCATAACTCGGCTCATCTTTCACTGTCTCATTGACAACTTACTTCCTCTAACCTAACACTATTAACTACTTTACTCTACTTTACATGTGCAGACGTACCGAATCAACACTTTAGCTTGAGATAGGTCAGGCCTATCCCCGCCTCTTCCAACTCCACTGTACGTCATCAGCCAAAAACAAATAAACTAACAAAACCAAACTAAAATAAAACCAAAATAAAATAAAACGGGCAGACAAACAACCAACAATCTCATTAGAAGGTAGCCAAAACAAACTAACTAACAAAACCAAAGAAAATAAAACAGGCAGACAAACAACAATACCTAAGGAACAAGGGAATAAAACTGAACAGATATGAAAAACGAAAATAATACTAAACTTATAATTATTGTCGCCCTTAGTTATTAGTGAGTTAAACTCTATAATGTTCCATATCTGTGAATCAAAGTTGTTTTATGTACATACATGATTACAAAACTTCGTTATTATTAACCCATACAGAGATGATACTTCAGAGATAACTACTCTCCGTATGTTTTCTTCTACTGACTATAATCAATTTTAAACTTCTTATTCATTGTACGGGTAACTGGTCGATTTGGAGTCTCCCTCTTCCAACTTCGGTCGTCCGAAGTAGGAGAGCCGAGACTTGGTTCATCCTGAAATACTAGCATGCATTCCTGTATGTGTAGCTTAAGTGTCCCATAATATCCTTTTAACCATGTGTACTCGTGCTGATTACGCTGTTTCATCATTTTTTCTTTCAGCAGCATGTGCCCCTTCCCTCATGCACTAATTTCATTTTTTTCTCCCACAAGCTTTTTATAATTGTGAATAATTTTGATAGTTTCCCTGGCCTTCTCCATTCCCTGTTTATTAATTTGACAAGAGTATAGTACTCAGATTCTCTTTCCATTTTATTTATCTCTTCCGCTTCCAAGTATTTAACCCGTAATGCTCTTGTACTTTCACACTGTCTCAAGAAATGTGCATTTCCTAACTCCTTTTCACACAATAAACATGTATTTGCGACTTCTGTAAATGCCTTATTTTTATAAACTCCCATCAACCACCATATCATTCCCCTGTATTCTCTTTTGGTTAATTTATCATGTATTATTTTCATACCTGGGTATATATTCATGAATTCCTCCAGAGTTCTCCTATTATTACCCTCAGCTCTTAGCCTTTGTATTTCTATATCTGCTACCCTCTGTGCCACTCTCCCACAGACTTTTCTTTCTTCTAAACCGTTGTCCCAATAGTTCCCCATCCCAATTCCTTCTAGTATTTTCTTTAAGTTGCCCGCCCAGTACCCATCCTGATACCTCATTTGGTGTCGGTAAGCTATATCTAGAATTTCTCCCCCTCCTCCCCTTTTTAACCTAAACCAATATTTTATTAATCTCTTAATTATATCCACTTTTATATTAATGTCAGTACACATTAATCTTGCTCCACTATTCGCTGTACTTATTGGTAAGCCTGTAATTATTTTAATAAATCTACTAGTAACTGAATCGAGCATTACTATTTCCTTTTCTGTGCCCCATACTTCTGAACCGTATATCATTTTAGATTTAATCACGGCGTTGTATACATTTCTTTGTACCCTAAAATCAATATTAGGCATCCTGTTATCTAATATTCTTATACTAGCTAGGGCTGCTGTACCAATCAGTTTTGCTCTCTTGACGTGTTCAGACCAATTTCCATTTCCTGATATGATAATTCCTAAATATTCTAACTTATTAACTACTTCCAGATTTACTCCTTCAAGATACCATTTTTCCTTTTTGCTAATTTGTTCCCTTTTTTGCACACCATTACTCTAGTTTTCTGTGCGTTAATTTTCATATTCCACTCTTTACAGTACTTCTCGATACCATCAATACTTTTTTGCATTGCAACTGGCGTTAGTGTGAACAGGAGTATGTCGTCAGCAAAGACAAGACCAGGAATATCCTGATTTTCTAAACACGGCAGTGCTAATCTTTCCTCAACTTCAAATTCTAGTATATCGTTAATGAACAATAAAAATAAAATCGGTGACAATTTACATCCCTGTTTCAAACCCATTTTAGAAATAATATCTCCTACTACTAGGTCTCAGTATAACCATTGGTTGTTTGGAAGTAAGGGAGGAGATCGACGAGGGCTCACTTGGTTTTATGTTTTTAATTGGTTATCTTGCTGTGCGAGGGGTGGGGATTGGAGGATATTCAGGGAATTATGGGAGTTGGAGTGATGGGCTTGGTGTTACAGATTTCTTGTTTTTCCCTAGGTGGCACCCCAGGAGTTCGTTATACACAAATACGGTAAACATTTTTTGAAGAGTTATTGATGAATATTAGTATGATAAGAGAGAAGTTTGCAGAAGAAGATGGTATGTTGCTATTTGGAGACTGGAATGCGACAATAGGGGAACAGAGCCCAGTGTACAGTAGAGAAGTAGGAGGGGTAATGAGGAAAAGTAGAAGAAAACAGTTATGGAGATAAACTCTTAGAAATGTGTGCAGCGGGAAATTTATATAACTTATTATTCTAAACGGATGGAAGGAGGGCGACAGAACTGGGAAACTGACTTATGTTACAGAGCAGGGAGGAAGCGTGATTGACATAGTAATAAGCTCAGAAGATATGTTAGAGGAAATTTTAAGTATGGGGGTAGGAGATTGGATTCAATCACATCATTTTCCAGTGTGGGTGTTGTTAAAAAAGAGGGAAAGAAGGCACAAAAATAGAGAGGTTAAGAAGAATTATGAACTAGAGAGAGGGTATATTAAATATAAATAGACAGATAAAGCAGAACGGGAATTGGATAAGATAATAAGAGTTACAATTAGTAAGGTATGGATGGGAAATTGTGTTGGAGGAAAACAAAATAGATAGAGCTTTGGAACTGATTTTACACCCAATCAAGAGGATAGCACAGATTGACAGAGGCAGGAGGAGAAAAAACAGAGTACCCTCATAAAAAATAATTCAACTATTTTCCACTTCTTTTCACCCCCTGTTAAATGCCTTCTCCGAAAACAAAAAGGTACAGGTTGCTGTATTTTTTTTTGCTATGGGCTTTACGTCGCGCCGACACAGATAGGTCTTATGGCGACGATGGGATAGGAAAGGCCTAGGAGTTGGAAGGAAGCGGCCGTGGCCTTAATTAAGGTACAGCCCCAGCATTTGCCGGGTGTGAAAATGGGAAACCACGAAAAACCATCTTCAGTGCTGCCGACAGTGGGATTCGAACCCACTATCTCCCGGATGCAAGCTCACAGCCACGCGCCTCTACCCGCACGGCCACATCTCCCGGTCCTGTATTTTTAAAGGACTTTCCAAGCACCAAGTTTCTTGTCTCTAACATGTTAAGTTTTTGACCCATAATGTAGATATACCGATACTCACTTTAAAAATTTTCACCCGCACTTCCAGTTCTTTTCAGCCCCTTAACTGGATTTTCCGAAAACAAAAATAAGTGTTTTGTTATTTTTAAAGAAAATTTCAAATACCACTTTTCTTGCCTGTACGTCTGTAACACCTTCCGTTTCTTTGAAAGAGCTTCCAAATACCAATTATTATGACTGTAACATCTTCAGTTTTTGAGATGTATGTGTCCTCGTAAAAGGAATTCATCTCCGTTATCATCCCCCCCCCCCACCAAATTGATTCCCCCACCAAATGCGTGTTTCTTTATTTTTAAAGGAGATTCCGATTATCAGTTTTCACGTTTGTAACATCTTTAAATTTTGTGGTATATAATTAATTTTTCAATTTTTCACCTCACCCCCCCCCCCCATCATTGGATTTTTCGAGAATATATGTTTGTTTAATTTTAAAGCAGATTCCAAATACCAATTTTTACGTGTGCAAAATCTTTCGTTTTTTAGATAATAGTATCCTCATACAAATAATTCAACTAATTTTTCACTTTACCTCCTCCTTTTAGGTGGATTTCCGAAAACAAAAAATACGTATTCCTTTATATTTAAAGGAAATTCCAAATACCAAATTTCACGTCTGTAACATCATCAGCTTCTGAGATATCAGTATCCTAATTAAAAAATTCAATCCCATTTTCAGTCACTTATACTCTTCCACCCAAGTGGATTTTCAGAAAACAAAAATGCATGATTCTTTATTTTCAATAGAGATAAAAAATACTATTTTTCACTTCGGCAATATGATAAGTTTTTGAGATATACTGTAGAAATGCTCATTTTAAACTTTCACCCTATTTGTATTTCCCCTTAAGTGGAGTTTCCAAAAACAATTCACCTATTTTTTTTACTTTTACAGAAGATTCCAATTACCAATTTTTACGTCTGTAACATTTAACGTCTCTGATATATACTGTAGATATAGTCTTTCTAAAAATTCACCCCAATTTGTCACTCCTGTTTAACCCCCATTAATTAGATTTTACTAAAACAAAAAAATACGTGTTTCTTTATTTTCAAAGGAGATCCCAGATACCAATTTTCAAGCCTGTAATATCTTCAGTGTCTGAGATATAAATATCCTCATTTAAGGCATTCAACTCATTTTTCACCCTTTTTTACCCCTCCTATTGGGATTTTCCGAAAACAAAAAATATGTTTCTTTATTTTTAAAGGGGATTCTAAATACCAATTTTTACATCTATAAACTTTAAAAGTTTTGAGATATAGATACACTCATTTTAAAAATTCACCCCCTCCATTAATTGGCTTTTCCAAAAACAAAAAATACATGTTTCTTTATTTTTAAAGGAGATTTTAAACACCAATTTTCAGGTCTGTAATATCTTCAGTTTCTGAGATATAAGCATCCTCATTAAAGCTTTTCAACCCCTTCAATCCTATTGGGATTTTCCGAAAACAAAAAAATTACGTGTTTCTTTATTTTTAAAGTTCAAAATACAAATTTTTACATCTGTAAACTTTTAAAGTTCTCAGATATAGATACACTCATTCTAAAGTTTCAACCCCCTTTTCACCCCCTTACCGACGGAATATACAAAAATCCTCTGTTAGCGAGCACCTACATCTTAATATGAATGTATCCCCAAAGTTTCATTTCTTTATCTCCAGTAGTTTTGGCTCGGCGATGATGAATCAGTCAGTCAGTCAGGACAAATTATTTTATACGGTACCAGCAAAATACCCGTGCTTCGCTACGGTATTATACTGAAATTTATAATTGAATGCTTATTGTTTTATATATAATCCGCCGAAATTAGCGATCTGACTCTTTTTCTGATAGAATCCGCCAAAATTCGCGTTCTGACTCGTTTTCTTATAAGTTACAGCAAATTTCCTCCCATTTTTCAATCTTTTTTTCCCAGCAATCGATTTCTTACTTCCCGGGCTAAGTCCAGGTATTCCACCAGGACAGTTGGGTCCCTAAACCATTGCCATCTTTTCCTATAAGCATTTTTAATATGGATCAAATCCTTCAGGTGATCCGGCGCGGTGTCCTCTTCGGTGCCTTGGGGTTACTGAACCCGCGGCCGGACTGCATTATTAGTCACTACCCGTCCGGTGCCCGTTTCCAGCAGGGTCCGTACATTTTACGGCGGTCCAGAACATTATTATTATTATTATTATTATTATTATTATTATTATTATTATTATTATTATTATTATTATTATTATTTATAGATGTTCTGGAGCCCACAGCAAGATGGAAGACCGCTACTTGGTGGTAAATTATATCTGCTGCCATTGTCATTGTTGACAATGTGACCAGCACCATTGTCGCGCGTAGGCAAGTGAGCGGGATTTCTGGCGATATGAATGACATACTTCCGTGCATTATTGACCTTATTATAGAGGTGAACAATTTGACGGTCAATCTCATTCGTATCGTTTATTTCAAATGTGTTTAAATTTTTATTTATATGCCAGGAGAATATACTCTAATCTAAGAACGTTATCCGAAGGAAAAGATGGCTGTTGAAAACGAACCCAGAAAAGATTAAAAATGATCGGCTTATGATGAGAATAAGTACATTGAAAATCTACAGCCTGTTTCCAGTCATTCGACAGGGTCTGGAATGGAATGAATAAAGCCCCATCTAGCGGCGACAATAGGAATTGTGCCGGCTGCCGAAGCCTGTCGCACTCCTCTGGGGCAATGATCGATGTATGACAAATGAAATGAAATATTGGACCGTGTTGTTGGAATGAATGATGACAGGGAAAACCGGAGTAACCGGAGAAAAACCTGTCCCGCCTCCGTTTTGTCCAGCACGAATGTCACATGGAGTGACCGGGATTTGAACCACGGAACCCAGCTGTGAGAGGCCGGCGCGCTGCCGCCTGAGCATCAGAGGCTCCATATAAGTACATTATGAACAGTAAGATCATTTGGTGACACCTCCTTTTACACCCCATCGCCGTTAAGTTTATTTACTCACCCCCTTTAAAAAATTAAAAGAAGGCGTGTTCCTTTATGTTTAATGGAGATTCCAAACACCAATGTTCACGTCTATTACCTTCAGTTTTGAGATATAAGTATCCCCATAAAAATAATTCACCTTTTTTCACTTCCTTTCACACTCCTCCCCCCCCCCCTGCCCTACGTGAATTTCCGGAAAAAATACGTGTTTCTTTAATAGTAAAGGATCTTCTAAATACCAATTATCACGACTCTAACTTCTGCAGTTTTGATTTATGTGTCCTACTGAAAGGAATTCAACTCCTTTTCACTCCCCTCCCCCCCAAGATGGTTTCCCCCAAAATGCGTTTTTCTTTCTTTTAAAGGAGATCCAAATACCAATTTTCACGTCTGTAACAACATAAGTTTTTATTAGATGTATTCTCATACAATTATGTCAATTCATTTTTCAATTCTTTCTCCCCCCCCCCCCTCATTGGATTTTCCGAGAATACGTGTTTCTTTCCTTTTAAGATTCCAAATATCAAATTTCACGTCCGTAACATCTTCATTTTTGAGATATCAGTAGCCTAATTAAAAGAATTCAACACCATTTTCAGTCACTTTTACCCCCCTCCACCCAAGTGGTATTTCCGAAAACTAAAAATACACGTTCCTTAATTTTTAATATAGATAAAAAATACTATTTTCACTTCTGTGACATGTTACGTTTTTTGAGATATACTGTAGAAATTCTCATATTAAAATTTCACCCCTTTTTAGTTCCCCTTAAGTGGAGTTTCCAAAAACAAATCACCTATGTTTCTTTACGTTTACAGGAGATTCCAAATACCCACTTTTTGCGTCTGTAACATTTTACGTTTCTCAGATATTCTGTAGATATAGTCTTTCAAAAAAATCACACCAATTTATCACTCCTGTTCAGCCGCCATTAATTGGATTTTCCAAAAACAAAAAAATACGTGTTTCTTTATTTTCAAAGGAGATCCCATATACAAATTTTCTGTCCTGTAATATCTTCATTTTCTGATATATATGTTTCCTTATTAAAGGCATTCAACCCATTCTTCACCCTTTTACACCCCTCCTATTGGGATTTACAGAAAACAAAAAAATACGTGTTACTTTATTTTTAAAAGGAGATTCTAAATACCAATTTTTACATCTGTAAACTTTTAAAGTTTTAAGATGTAGACACAGTCATTTTAAAAATTCACCCCCCTTTTCACCCCCCATTATTTGGATTTTCAAAAAACGAAAAAATGCCTGTTTCTTTATTTTTAAAGTAGATCCCAAATACCAATTTTCAGGTCTGTAATATCTTCAGTTTCTGAAATATAAGTAGCCTCATTAAAAGCATTCAACACCTTTTTCACCCTTTTCCACCCTTCCTATTGGGATTTTCCGAAAACCAAAAAAATACGTGTTTCTTTATTTTTAAATGAGATTATAAATACCACTTTTTGCATCCATAAACTTGAAAAGTTTTGAGATATAGATACACTCATTTTAAAATTCACTCCCTTTTCACCCGCCATTAATTGGATTTTCCAAAAAAAATACGTGTTTCTTTATTTTTAAAGGAGATACCAAACACCAATTTTCAGGTCTGTAATATCTTCAGTTTCTGAGATATGAGTATCCTCATTAAAGGTATTCAACTCCTTTTTCATCCTTTTTCACCCCTCCTATTGGAATTTTCCGAAAACAAAAAATTTGTTTCTTTATTTTTAATGAAGATTCTAAACACCAGTCTTTACATCTGTAAACTTTAAAAGTTTTGAGATATAGATGCATTCATTTTAAAAGTTCACCCCCCATTCATCCTCCCATTAATTGGATTTTCCAAAAACAAAAAAATACGTTTTTCTTTGTTTGTAGAAGAGATCAAAAGTACCAATTTCCAGGTTTGTAATATCTTCAGTTTCTGAGATATAAGTACCGGTATTCTGATTAAAGGCATTCAACCAATTTTTCACACTTTTTCACCCCTCCTATTGGAATTTTCTGAAAACAAAAAAATACGTGTTTCCTTATTCTCAAAGAAGATTCTAAACACCAATGTTTACATCTCTAAACCTTTAAAGTTTTGAGATATAGATACACTCATTTTAAAATTTCACCCCCCTTTTCACACCTTAGCGACAGAATATCCAAAAATCCTCTCTTAGCGAGCACCTACATCTTAATATGTATATATCCCCAAAATTCCATGCCTTTATGTCCAGTAGTTTTGGCTCGGCGATGATGAATCAGTCAGTCAGTCAGTCAGGACAAGATTTGAAAACTGGTATTTGGAATTTCCTGTAAAAGTGAAGAAACATCAATATTTTTTCGGAAAATCCACTTAAAGGGAACTGAAAAAGGGGGTTAAATTTTGAAATTAGCATAACTACAATATATCTCAAAAACATAACATGTTGCACACGTGAAAACTGGTATTTCGAATCTCCTTTAAAAATAAGGAAACACGTATTTTTTTGTTTTCGGAAAAACCCTTAACAGGGGGGTTAAAGAAGTGAATAATTAGTTGAATTATTTGTATGAATATATATACAAAAATGTAAAGATGTTACAAACGTGAAAACTGGTATTTGGAATCTCCTTTAAAAATAAAGATACCCGCATTTTGGGGGGGAGTCAACTTGGTAGGGGAGATGAAAACGGAGATGAATTCCTTTTACGAGGATATATATATATCTCAAAACTGATGGTGTTACAATCATGATAATTGGCATTTGGAAGCTCTTTTATAAAGAAACAAGTAAGTTTGGTTTTCGGAAAATTAACTTAAGGGGGGGGAGAGGGTGAATTGAAGTGAAAAACTTTAATTAATTTTATGAAGAATATTATATCTCAAAAACTTAATGTTACACACGTGAATATTTGTATTTGTATTAAAAATAAGGATACACGCGGTTTTTGGACGGAGGGGGGATACCATAACGGGTTGGGATGAAAAAGGAGTAGAATTCTTTTTATGAGGATACTTATATCCCAAAAACTGAAGATGTTAGAGGCATGAACATTTGTATTTGGAACCTTCTTTCAAAGTAAAGAAACAGATGTTCTTTTGTCTTCGGAAAATCCACTTCAGGGGGTGAATGAATAGAAAAATATATTGAATTCTTTGAATGAGGATACTTATATCTCAAAACATAAGGATGTTAAAGACGTGAAAATTTGTATTTGGAATCTCCTTTAAAACGCATTTTGGAGGGATGAGCAACTTAACGGGCTGGGGTGAAAAATGAGTTGAATTACGTTTATGATGATACTTATATCTCACAAACTGAAGATGTTACAGACGTGATTATTAGTATTTGGAATCTTGTTTAAAAATAAATAAACAAGCATTGGTTTTTCGGAAAATCCAACTAAGGGTCTGAAAAGAATTGGAAAAGCGGGTGAATTTTTGAAATGAGTACCGGTATATATTACATTGTATGTCAAAAACTTAACATGTTAGAGACAAGAAACTTGGTATTAGGGAAGTCCCTTAAAAAGTCAGGAACAGTACCTTTTTTCGGAAAAGTTACTTAACGGGGGATTAAAAGAAGTGAAAAATAGTTGAATTCATTTTCATGAGGATACTTATATCTTAAAAACTGAAGATGTTACAGACGTGGAAATTGGTATTTGGAATCCCCTTTAATAGTAAAGAAACATGCATTTTTGTTTTCGGAAAACACACTTAGATGGGTAGAGGGTGGGGGAAGGACTGATCAAGGGGTTGAATTCTTTTTATGGGGATACTTATGTATGTCTCAAAAACTGAAGATATTACAGATGTGGGAATCGGTATTTGTAATCTCCTTTAAAAATAAAGAAACATGTATTTATTTTTCGACTTGGGAGAAGACTGTTTCTCACAGGTACAGTTCTATGCCGCATGGATGTTTTAGCTCCAAAAGGTAATACCACAAACATACTTTACAAAGTGTTTATGGGATAAATGAAACTCAGTTTTGGAGTAAGTGTTTATTCTTTAAGAATTTTCAGATTATGTCTTAGTACAATGGCGAGGAACGATTACTTTGATCAAATTACGAAATCCACGCGAGCGAAGCCGCGGGTAATTGCTAGTCTATATATAGAAAATAACATGTCCTGACTGACTGACTGACTGACTGACTGACTGACTGACTGACTGACTGACTGACTGACTGACTGACTGACTGACTGACTGACTGACTGAGAGATTCATCATCGCCGAGCCAAAACTACTGGACAAAAAGAAATGCAATTTTGGGGATACATTTATATTAGGGTGAAGGTACTCACTAAGGGAGGATTTTTGGATTTCCAGTGCTAAGGGGGTGAAAAGGAGGGGTGGTGAATTTTAAAATGAGGTATCTATATCTCAAAAATTTAAAAGATTACAGACGTAGAAATTTGTATTTGGAATCTCCTTTGAAAATAAAGAAACACGTATTTTCGTATTTTTGGATAATCCGATGAATAGGGGGGAACAAGAGTGACAAACGGGGTGAATTTTTAAAAAGATTATATCTGCAAATTATTTCAGACAGGTAACATATTACAGATTTGAAAACTGGTATATGGAATTTCCTGTAAAAAATAAAGGAAGGTGGATATATCTTCGGAAAATCCACTTAAGGGGAAGTGAAAAGGGGGTGAATTTTAAAAGTTAGCATATATACTGAATATCTAAAAAGGTTAACATTTTGCAGGCGTGAAAATTGGTAATTGGAATCTGAATATATATATACCAAAAGTCTGAAAATGTTACAAACCTGAAAACTGGTATTTGGAATCTTCTTTAAAAATAAAGAAACACGCATTTTGTTGGGGGAATCAAAAAGGTAGGGGCGGGGATGAAAACAGATACGAATTCCTTTTACGAGGATACATATATCTCAAAAACTGAAGTTGTTACAGTCGTGATTATTCGTATTTGGAAGCTCTTTTAAAGAAATGGGCACTGTTTATTTTTGGAAAATACACTTAAGTGGGAGTGTGAAAGGATGTGAAAAAATTTGAATTCTTTTTTCTGGAGAAACTTATATCTCAAAACTGAAGGTTACAGACGTAGAAATTGGTATTTGGAATCTCCTTGAAAAATAAAGAAACACGCATTTTTTGGATGGTGTGAAACCAACTTAACAGGTGGGGGTGGAGTGAAAAAGAAGTTGAATTATTTTCATGAGGATACTTATGTCTCAAAAACTGAAGATGCTACAGACATGAAAATTTGTATTTGGAATTTTCTTTCAAAGTAAAAAACAAGTAATCTTTTATCTTTGGAAAAACCACTTAAGGGGGTGAATTAATTGAAAAATTAGTTGAATTCTTTGTATGAGGATACTTATATCTCAAAAACTAAAGATGTTACAAACGTGAAAATTTGTATTTGGAATCTCCTTTAAAAATAAAGAAACACAAACTTTTGGAGGAGGGTGGATCAACTTAACGGGCTGGGGTGAAAAAGGATTTGAATTATTTTCATGAGGATACTTATGTCTCAAAAACTGAAAATGCTACAGACATGAACATTTGTATTTGGAATCTTCTTTCAAAGTAAAGATGCATGTGTTGTTTTGTCTTCGGAATATCCACTTAATGGGGGTTAATGAATTGAAAAATTAGTTGAATTCTTTGTACGAGGATACTTATATCTCAAAACTAAAGATGTTAAAGACGTGAAAATTGGTATTTGGAATTTCCTTTAAACGAACACGCACTTTTGGGGAGGGGGTAATCAGGTTAACGGGTAGGAAGGGGGTGGGGTGAAAAAGGAGTTGAATTACGTTTATGAGGATACTTATTACTCAAAAAATGAAGATGTTACAGACTTGAAAATTAGTATTTGCAATCTCCTTTAAAAAAATAAACACGCATTTGTTTTTTTTTGGGAACTCGACGTAAGGGGTTTTGGGTTGAAAATAAGTAAGGGTTTGAAATATGTTTATGAGGATACTTTATCTTAAAAACTGAAAATTGTTACAGATGTGAAATTTGGTATTTTGAATTTCCTTTCAAAACAAAGAAACACGAATGTTTTTGAAAGTCCACTTAAGGTTGGAGAGCGGTGGAAAAAGTGGAGAAGAAGTTGAACTATTTTTATGAGTATACATTTATCCCAAAAACTGATGGTGAAAACTGGTATTTGGAATCCCCTTTAAAGATAATGAAACACGTATTTTTTTGTTTTCGGAAAATCCATTAAGGGGCTGAAAGGTATTGGAAAAGTGGGTGAATTTTTGAAATGAGTACCTTTATATCTACATTATATGTCAAAAACTTAACATGTTAGAGAGAAGAAATTTGGTATTTGGAAAGTCCCTTAAAAATACTGGAACGTGCCTTTTTGTTTTCGGAGAAGGCACTTAACGGGGGATGAAAAGAAGTGAAAAAGAGTTGGATTAATTTTCACGAGGATACTTATATCTTAAAAACTGAAAAGGTTACAGATGTGAAAAATTGGTGTTTGGAAACTCCTTAAAAATAAGGAATCGTGTATTTTTGTTTTCGGAAAATACACTTAAATGAGGGGTGGAGGTGGGGGAAGGACTGATCAAGGGATTGAGTTCTTTTTATGGGGATACTTATGTATATCTCAAAAACTGAAGATGTTACAGATATGGGAATAGGTATTTGGAATCTCCTATAAATATAAAGAAACACGTATTTATTTTTTCGACTTGAGAGAAGACTGTTTCTCACATGTACAGTTCTATGGCGCATGGACGTCTCAGCCCAAAAAGGTAATACCACAAACGTGGTTTACAAAGAATTTCTGGGGTAAATGAAACTCAATTTTTGGGTGAGTTTTTATCCTTTAAGAATTTTCAGATAATGTCTTAGTACAATGCCGAGGATCAAATTACGAAATCCACACGAGCGAAGCCGCGGGTAATTGCTAGTGAATAAATAAATAAACAAACAAAAGAGCAAACAAGGACTAAACATAGTCTCCTCTTTTAATTATTTTAAACATTGCAATACATGTGTATAACCACAGATAATTTTCTGGTTAGGTACAGTGTTTACGTTGAGTTGTGCCTTCTGGTATGGGCTAAGATAATTGGTTTCTTTTCACCGGCTTTCCCACTTGTATCCTTGGTTTAGATAATACGGAAGTGAGTGAGATATGAGTAAGGCTAGGAACATCATTGCTTATAGATACTGTGCCATTCCACTATTCCATCAATTAAGCTCAATCGAATTAAGACAGACGCGATTACTAGTAAAGAAGTTAGACACAATGAATAAATTACATAAGATATCAAGGAATTGAGAGTAACGCAAAGTCGGAATGAATACAATCGCGGTGGCAGTGACCAAGACAAAATAGATATTCGAATTGTTGAGGACGACATTGTTTAAAAAGACAAATGAAAGCCTAACACAAGTACATGGACGTATTCTGAAGAAGAAGAAGAAGAAGAAGAAGTAAAATAACGTCAAATTCTCAGGAACAATGAATGAAATAAGAATGAAAAGCTCTTTATAGGGCATATATAAGCCTACAGCACAAGAAGATATTATAATATTTAACAAATACGTGTAAAGTAACAAAATACGCCACATAAACTGATTCGCAGCGGCAAACAAGGAGAGCAACGATAAGGCCGTGAATTCGAGAAATAGTATTCACTGTACCGCACTAGAGACGATAAACAACTATTAAAGCCATTCTTTACTATAGCAAATTGAAGTATCTGCAGACATACTGGAGATCTAATAGAAACATTGCTATTATACGAAGTTATGTTAAGCGGAACCCAATTATATAATTCATATTAGAAAGCTTTGAAATTGTTATAATGTCACAGCTGATCTCATCATTGTATTCTGCATTCTCACTCGAGTTTTTGAAGGAAACTATGGCTTACTAAGAAGATTGAGAGTCGACTCGGGATGATTCCGAAATGGACCGACATGGCTGAGATGACCCCTGGCCCACGATGACACCAACGATGCTGACCAAGCAGAATGACCAGAATCCTGAGCTGTAGAGGATGACCAAATGATAAATATCTTTCGGGAAAACGACGGAAAAAGATAAGATAAGATAAGATAAGATAAGATAAGATAAGGTAAGATAAGATAAGATAAGATAAGATAAGATAAGATAAGATAAGATAAGATAAGATAAGATAGTGTGTATATATAAATAATAAGGTTAGGATGTCTGTAGTTAAAGCCTACATTGATAGATATGTGTTTAGAGTCTTCAGAACGACTTAAATTACCGTACGTTATATTCTCGCGAGTGATTATTTATGCCAATAATATAAGGGAATAGGTAGTCTTCACCAAATATAGGACAAACCTAAGTTACGAAGTGTAATAAAGTGTTAATAGTGTTCTAATGAAAACAAAGAATCCCAATTAGCCATGTTATACTATACCATATGTGAAATGTTAATAAGAGGGATCATTTCAGGATCTTCGACACGCAATGCCAAGTGATATTACGATGGGTAGAGGTTATATGTTACCGTAATAAATTAGGATATGCATTAAATATGGAGATAATGGTAGCCTGAAAACATGTTAACGTTCTTTGATAGCATATTGGTTCGATTCTGCGAGTAAATGGAAATAAGGTTATTTGAGCGTCAGATAAGATATATGTAGTTGAAATATATGAAGGAATATGAAGTGATATAAGGTAAACTGAGTTATGATGAAAACATAACAATGTTATATGTTGTGAATGAAGAATTTGTTGAATGAATATGTAATATTTTGAAGAGATATGAGATATAAACGGTTTATTTGAAGAGCAAGGAAAGGTATATTGAAGCACAGCAGGATCATATATGTTTATTACACAGTAGCAGTATATATTGTCTGAGAATCCATATCCTAGATTAATGGTGACGTGGTTATACATACACATACTTATGGAATGTCATTGTAGGTCGAGATCGTCAAAACGGAATTCTTATGAGAATAATTGGCTATGCACTTGGATATTTTAACTTAATATTATTATTTTAAAAACAAATTTTTCCAAAATAATGATGGCATAACGGAGATTAACATGAATAATTACTATCTTATTGTTTGATAAATATAATTGAGAGTAGATACTATATAGTGTCTTCAAAAATGATTTTCCCTAGGCAAGATATTTAGAATAACTCGCACATTCGATCATTTATTAATATATTTGATCACATTTTAGAATCTTATCATCCTGTTAGACACACCAAACGTTTACATTAAAATGAATTGATATAAAGTAGGATGATGGTTAACATAGTAATTTTAACTTGAATAGAAGCAGAATTGTCATGTCTAATGAGAAATTTATCTTTTCCAGAAGTTAATATTGAAATGCTACGAAACAAAATATCAATCTTCTGTTAACAAAACTTGTTCTAAGCAAAGTTAATATAAAATAAGAAAACATATTGTGATTTAGGTGATTCTTGAACAACAAACGGTATGATAATGTACAGAATGATCCTTCAGATCGATACAACTAACAATTTCCCATGTCAAGATGCAATATATATATTAATGGGTATTTTATTGGATATAATTAATAATACATTTCAATTGTGATATATTGTAAATATAGTGAAAGATAGGAGAGGCAAGAAGCCAAATAGCATAATTGATGACGATGATATAAGCACAGGTGAGTATTACATATGAGAAAAATGAATATTCATCAAATTTTAAAATTAATTCTCTCATTTTGCCTTTCTCATCCACTTAATTCTTACTTTCTTGCATAAATGACGTTAATTACGGTTAATATGATGTGTTATTGATGTTTTCCATAGTAACAAAGATCAACTTAGCTTTAAACTGTAGAATTATCTATTTTCTTGCAATTTCATGATACGTCAGATGGAGACGTCCATCAATTCCGATTATAGATATATTTACATAGCGATGTTTGAACCCCATGAGCACTCAAAAATAAAATGTTTACGATAAAAGAGGCGTAGTAACACACGTACAAAAATAATGAATCCTGAGATCTAGTCGTGATATCTTCACGTCAGCTATCATGGACGCGGGCTGGCGTAATACCTTACAAAGAAAGGTTCGAATTTATCCCCAAAAAGATTGGTTACTTTGTTCATTTAAGTTCTTTTGGAGGACTGATATGTAGCAGCACCTACTGGCTCAGGTGGGAAATCAACAAGAAGCTACTTTGCTCTTAATTTTCCTGGTAGCCTATGCCCCTTGAGTGACGCCTAGGCTATCTATGACAGCTGATAGTGGAGATCTTGAGGTCTCTGCATAATACTAGAATAGATACACTCCACCGCACAAAACTGGCCATCGCAGGATATGACTTCTTTCCTAAAAAATCCTCTTGTTTGAAAAGGGATTAACATATTATGCAGGTGGCACGTTCCATACCCTATTGAGAATTATACAATCTTAACACACCAATTTCAATACCCGTAAGTGTACAGGACTGATCATCAAGGACACGTTCAAACCCCGCACATAGAATTAAAAACAATCTACTGCTGTCTCAGTACACTGGACTGAACCTGTGAGAAATTTTCAATTTAAGGGATGGTTAATGAAAAATTGTCCAAAAAACACAATACTCTAGATGGAAGTGAAACATGAAATTAATCACATCACTAAACTAGATTACTGTTAAGAAAATAGAATGGACATGAGAAGTATATAAGAAAGTAAATAAATAGCAGTAAGATTATTAGCAACGAGAAATGAAATATGTATACTTACGAGGGAACACATACATGTGTTTCACTCGGATTCGGTTGAAATTTGGTAGGAATATTCGTGGGAGGCAGTAGAATGCTAAGGTGAAAACTGCATGTCCCCAGCGCAAGTTTAAATGCCAAAATAGAACAAATAAATAGTCGTGAAATTAGAAGTGCCGCGGGAGTATCTGGGTATGGCGGAGAGGGAGGGAGGAGCGAAGCAGCGGACGTGAGCAGCGTATAGTCGGGCTGCTCACTCGAGTCGAATGAATGACCACCCACACCCACCCTCCCGGCCACTCTTCTTTACTACACCGCACTTCGCACATACCCCGTATCTTCCCGATTAGAAACGTCAAAGCAGATCAAGAGGTGCACATTGATTAGTCGTCCGATGAGACAACGTTCTTACAATGACAGGTAAAATCTGACGTTCTTATAGTCATTTTTATGAATGGTGACTGTATATTTACTTTAACCACGTATGGTAATAATTGATTTTTTACACCTGGATACAAAAAACGCCCACTACAGAAGTCATTCAATCCGTGGAATGTAGTAGTGTGCCTTCAGAATTGTTTTGCAGAGTGTGACAAAAAAGACACCCCATTTTCTGAAGATGAAAGGAATTTGGGACTGAAATTATATCGTAAGTAGATCGATGTATTTATATATATTTACTTTACGAGAAAAACAAGCGTTCACAGGAATTGGGTTCTTGTCTCCGTTTTACAGGTCTAATCGCCGACAGGGTTTTGGATACCGATATGACAGTGGAACTGGATGGCACATTGGATATGACAGATGATGACTTTGATTTTGAGGAAGACAATATTGAAACACGGTTATTTGATCTCGTCTCCAAAAATGTTGCTCCTAACCCTGCATCCACAACATCGGCTGAACGATGCCTAATCCCAATTAACTTATAAGAAGAAGGTCGTCGAATATTGGCGAAACAAAGGTGGGAAACAGAGGAGCTTCACATCAGTGAAACACAGGTTTTGTAAATTAAAGTTCCGGCAAGAGCTTTACAGGTGGGAGCAACAACTGGAAAACGGTGGCACAATGGGAGAAAAAAATAAATTTGTTACGAAGAAGACTTATCAAAAGTTCAATGAAAGTAGACAACGAAACAAAATTGTTCACGATATAAATATTAAAAGATGTGCCTTAAAGTACGCTCGTCTAGTTAACTACGACACGTTTCGAGCGTCTCATTCCTGGGTAATGAGTTTAAAAAAGAAATTCAAAACTGGATCAAGAAAAATTTGCTAATTCGTATCTAAAAAGTACCAATTTGAACAAGAAGATACTAATTGTAACGCGACACTGTTTGTTGAAGAAGTGTCGCAATTAATAGAAAGTCACGGCCCAGAGTGCGTGTTTAATACTGATCAGTCTGGTTTTCATGAAGAGTTCCATTCTGGCAGGACCCATAATGAACGAGGAGAAAAAGTCGTATTAGCGGAAGCACAATCTATGAATTCACTAACTCATAGTTACACAATACAGCCAATAATTTCGGCAGGTGGACAACTCCTGCCGAAGTTGCTAGTGGTGTTGAAAGGAAAAATGGCAAATTTGGTCCTAATATAGAAAAAACTATTTACCGCACCAAATGTGTACACTTTGCCTTCAAAGTCTGGAAAACTGACCAAAGAACTGGTACAGAAATGGTTACGGGATGTTTATTGTGAGCTAGTACCAGAGTACAGTGTTTTAGTTCTGGATTCCTGGACCGGACAGAAAGAAGAAAATATTTGAAATGGTAAAATTGGGAGTAGGAAAATCATTAATGTTCAAACAATTCCGAAAGGAGTCACTGGACTTATCCAACCGTTAGATGTTTTGGGCTTCCGCATTTGGAAGCAATTTAGACGTATTTTGTACGATTTAATTTTGTTAAACTCGTTAGACATCAAGGTACATTTAAGAAACAACATTTTAAAAGTGCAATCTTTGACGCACAACCAGTTCTCCTCTCCGCGTTTTCGTAGCATGTGCCAGTACAGTTGGCACAAATGTGGCTATGTTAACAAGAAACCTTCACAATTTATCAATCCAGTCGATTATTGTTTCAAAGAAGTGTCTTCCTATAATCAATGCAATACTTGTGAAAGCGACAGCGCTGTAAGATGTGCATGGTGCACACAGTATCTCTGCCTTGTACACTTTTTTGTAAACAATCACTATTGCACTAATTACAACGAGTAACAAGAACTCGGGCGTGAATTCTTCAAACCTTATTGGCATCGTTGTTCAAACATCGTCCTTTGTACACATGTTTCAGGTGCTGTTTTCATATTTACGTTTTGCACATCTAATCGGGAAGTTAAAGGGAACGCGCTAACTATACACTGCCTGGCTGCTGGCGCAGCTCGACACAGCCCGGTTGACTCACGTCCGCTGCTTCGCTCCTCCCTACCTCTCCGCCAAGCCCCGATACTCCCGCGGCACTTCTAATTTTACGACTATTTATTTGTTCTATTTTGGCGTTTAAATTTGCGCTGGGAACAAGCAGTTTTCACCTTAGCATTCTACTGCCTCCCACGAATATTCCTACCAAATTTCAACCGAATCCGAGTGAAACACATATATGTGTTCCCTCGTTAGTGACAAAACATGACGGCCTCGGTTCCTGGAAGTGAGCTGGAAGCCAGCAATCAATCACACCTTGCACCCTGCTGAGTTAATGAGTTCTAAGTGATCTTTTTTGGTGTGCAGAGGTTGCCAAACCACTTCCTTCCACACTCTCTTCAGTCTTATCCTTTTCTTCGTGTCGAGTGCAGTAGACGATTCGGCAACTCCGGCTACAATAGACGTAGTAAGGCCTATAAGCTGCTAATAGACACCGGACTGCCGCTGGAGGGTTAGTGATGTGGGACAAGGTCGTCATGTTTTGTCCCCAAGTATATAATAGATGATGAAAGACCATTTTATAGTTCTTAATTTTTTAATGCAGTGTAAGATTACAGTGCACTGCATCTAATATGGTCGAGAAGTAGTTTTCATTCATTTTAAAATCTTATTATCTGTGTATGATGGACATCAGCAAGGATGAATTTAATTTTGTGATCCCACAGCAGTCATCTGTGTATAAGGATGAGCATCACGTGACGGAGATTATTTGAAACCCCCTAACGACCACTTAAAATATACATACGTGTACAAAATGAGAAATCTTCCCCTACTGGACTGAAAATGTGAGAAATTTTCGAAGTAATTTAAGGGATGCTTAATGAAAAATTGTCCAAAATTACAGTACTGTAGATAGAAGTAAAATATGAAATGAATCACATCACTAAACTATATTACTTTTAAGAAATTAGAATGGACATGAAAAGAATATGTGTATGTTGGGTATTCAGCCCGAAGGCTGGTTTGATCCTCTGCATCTCCGCCAACAGCTGTCATAAATAGCCTAGGCGTCACTGAAGAGGCGTACTAGGGAAATGAGGAGTGAGGTAGTTTCCCGTTGCTTTCCTCACCGAGCCAGCCGCTGCTATTACATATCAGTCTGCCAAGCCCACTGAAATGCATGCACCAACCGACCCTATGAGCGATATCTTCACGCCATTCATAACAGGGACTGGCTGCATAAGCAATGGTATTACTAGCATCATTTATACCTCAGTCACTTTCATATTGTCAAAGCCAAGGATGAGACTGAGACAGGTCAATGAAAGTAACAAATTTGATATAGCCCATACCAGAAGACATAGTGCACTGTAAACACTACATCTCGCCAGCAAAGGCATGAAAAGAATAAAAAAAGTAAATAAATAACAGTAAGAATATTCAGATCTTGGTTTTCATATATGAATGGTGGTGGCCAGTGACACCTTATTTCCTGGCCGCTGGATGACGGCTCTTCTTTCCTAAAAACAAACAAAAAATAACCAATTTAATAGTTATTACATTATTAATTTCCAATACCGGTACATATAAGCTTCAAAAAGTGAGCAAAAAACATAAAAAGTGAATTTGGGTCAAGTTCCTTAATTATCTGTTTGTCCAGCTATATTTGTCTCCAAATATCGGTGGCGTGCGGTGGACACATTAGTTACCCCAGCTGCAAAAATGTTTTTAAATATAAGCAATCGTAGCCCTATTACACTCTCTAAAGTCAACGTTACCATTTTATAAGGCTGCATTTTTCGTGGAAATGTCTACCTGAGAAAGATATTTCCAGAATATTTTCAACCACATGGAAATATTTCCAATTGATATTCACGACAGTGACGACACGATCATAACTTAATCTAGAGCAGATTTTAAACAATGTAGGTACTTACAGTTTCACCCGGTGACGCTTCGTGATAGTACAGTCATGGTTTCCACAAAAAAACTGGGACTAAATATTTGATTTTAAGTTAAAAAGCCTCTCCTAAACTGAATCAGGAAAATTTAACTGGTGTTTCACCGTCGCCGAAGTTCTATAGTTTCACTCGCTTACTGAGTATACGTGCATCAATGACAAATGGGGGAAAATATTCATCACGATGTATAACACACGTTATATTCGTGAAGAATGGCACAGAACTCACGAAAAATTCACCTATAATCCAAGAGGAACACTACAAAACTTCACTATAAACCACTATACAAAATTCTTTTACTTCGCGTTTAGGTCTTCGTTCAAGCTGGGCTACCAAAATATTTTTCTGCGGCTATCGGAAAACATACTCTACACGTGCAATCAATGAACTGCTCGAAGAAACTTCATACATGCCGAAATCCAAGAATAAAATATATTCTTCCATATTACAATTGATTTCATAAACTGGTTCTATTTTTATTAGTAAGACGATATGCCAAGTGGCTATACTGTTAACATGTTAATATTTTTCTTGTAGTCTCAAGTGCGTGGTGCTGAACACTTTGAGTGTCAAGTATTAAAACTAACATTCCTTACCTAAGCTAGCTGGCCTATCGGCGTAAATTGCTGTTGAGGTGAGGGCCCACAACCCCGCCCCGCTCCCAGGACAAGGAAGTTTCAAGTGCATGCATCATCCAAGCGACTTAAATTTCACTGGGGGAGCCCTCTTTTCGCGCTGGCAAGGAAACGCAGCTCGCTGGAGAAGCTGAACTGCGGTGGTGTGAGCGGATCGAGACAGATGTACTTGGCTTGGCTTAGATGTTCGCAGTTTATAAAAAGCGTTCTAAGGAAAAATAAGAAAATCGAAATACAAAATTATTTACCCCAGCGCTGCTGGGTAAGATGGGGTTCAGTGCACGCTACTGCCAAATATAAAGAGCCTTGAGCACATAAGCCATATCTCTGACCTAAGCTTTACTGGCCCATGCCCACAATTAGTGAAAGGATGAAACAATGGACACATCGGTAGTTGTCACAAAAAGAAATACGGTATCCGATAAGTCTGTCTCTGTTGGTGTTGGTGCCAACTCTAAGGCTCTCCACTCAAGGAGCCAAGTATACCCCAACACAGATTGCGATTCTAGGAAATTCGAGCAGCCGTGAACAATGAAGCATCCCTAATGTAAAGCCGCTTCAACACTACGTCCGGATGGGGTGAAAATTTGACAACACATCACGGGAAAAGCGAATACAGTATTTTCAACCTGTTTTGTTAATTCTTGAAAGACATGTCAGTTCAGAAGTAATGTTAGACAGCAAAGGATGTAAAACAGAGGATCCTCTAAACTTTCCATTTTTTTAAACCCACTTTAATGAATGCTACAACTTCAAAAAACAAAGGAATAGTGGAGTTGCACCACAGAAAAATGAATGAAGGCTGGGGGGAGAAGGGTGTTTGTTTAGGGATTTTGAAAGGGAGCCACCGTGTCTAGTTTGTTTGCAGGTGGTGTCAGTAATAAAATAATATAGGCTAATATTCATTGTCATTCTGAAAACAAGCGTAAAAATAAATTTGTTAGGGGTTAAGCACGACTAAGTTGTTCGGTAAACTTAAATCAAATATGCGAAGATGAAGAATACGTTTTTTAAAGCATCACATGTGCAGAAATCCAATCTAAATGCGTCTTATAATGTTTGTGCGATAGGCTAATGGTTAAAAATCGAATGACGTTTAGGTCGGATGAAGTAATCAAACAGTGCGCAAATAAAACGGCAAACTTTTTGTATGAGACAGTTGCTAAAATCTTTTAAACAGGGCCTCACCCGCGCCAGACTGTTTGGAGAAGAATTCTAGAAATAAGTTGCCAACTTGACACACAGTTGAGGAAACAAACTATGAAACGTTAATATTTCTTTATCGCTTTGAATGAAAGTACAGACATTAGTGACGTACGCCAGCTGTTAGCTTTTATAAGGACAGTTGTTAGCTAATTCTCCATCGGATAAGCATCACTTGATCTTGTGTCCGACTCGTTGGCTGAATGGTCAGAGTAGTGGTTCAGAGGGTCCCGGGTTCGATTCCCGGACGGGTCGGGGATTTTAACCTTAATTGGTTAATTCCAATGGCTCGGGGGCTGGGTGTGTGTGGCGTATTCAACATTAGAAATCATCCTAGGTAGGGCCCTCATCTTTACAGACATGCAGGTCGCCTAATAGGCCGTCTACTAGAAAAAGACCTGCCCCAGGCCTCTCCGGAGGCCATACGCCATTATTACTTGATCTTGTGCCCCTACTAGAGCGAAAGGCTCTGAAATCTACAATTCTCTTGTGTCCGTTTTAATAAGTATGCTGGGCTTACTACGATTACTGAAAAGAAATGGTGTTAATGTGTCCTTCATACACTGCATCAAAGGGTTCTCTGCAGAAAATTTGTTAGGACGAATGAGGTGATGAAGGACGTCACAATAATAATGAATCTGATTAGAGGTGGAAACCGTGCACAAGGTCAAGAGAAAATGGTACAAAACCCCAGAATCCAAAATTCTCTTGCTAAGTGCTGGAAAATAATTTAAAGCACTTTTCTCCATAGGAAATGAAGTCTGTCAATCCTTAGAAGCTAATGGAAAGGTTGATGCTAACACTTTTGGACAACCTAAAAAACAAAAAATGGCTTTCCTGACAGACATCACAGAGCATTTGAACATCCTCAACTTAAAGCATAAAGGGAGGAAAGAACTTCCATCGCGTGAGCCATATTGATGCTTTCAGAAAAAAGTGACACATTTTGAAGAAGGATAATAATAATAATAATAATAATAATAATAATAATAATAATAATAATAATAATAATAATAATAATAATAATGTTATCAGTTATACATCTCACCAGTGGCGTATACTGAGGGCTACCAAGGATATCAGTGAAGCCCAAACCTCCATTGAGAATGAGTCTAAAGAACATTATAAAGTAAGCATCTTATACACTGCTCCATTTACAAAACTCGAAAGCAGTGAAAAAAACGTCGCACGTATTTCTGAGAGCAAGGCATCAGAGACTGATATTGCAGCCCAGACTCTTGCCCCTCTCTCTTCGACTCGCCACAGGCGGCGTGCTGCTGTATATCGGATAAGAGTGGGGACCTGGGAGAATAGGTGCGCTAGGTCCTAGCGGCTAGGCTTCGGTCCGTCACATCGCCACTGCTATCAACCATGCGTTACTCATCGTATATACTTCCTCACCTCATATTCTGACTTAATTGTATTCTTAACAGAGTGCTGGTATTTCAATCCCGTTTACTTCTACATCCTTGTAAGAAGACACTCGCAGGGCTGCTGTTATAGGAGCAATGTAGTTTTCCTTTTATTGGTAGATCTACTAAAATGAAATGCAATCTTTCAGGTTTAGTGTTCTCTTTTGTTGGTTGGAATCGAACCCGTGAACAAGGGTTGGACACCACCACTGATCTCCCGAGGAAGCTAATTAACCAGTGAGGGATGGGTAAGACCGCTGTAAAATTCAACATTTTAATATTTTAATAATAATAATAATAATAATAATAATAATAATAATAATAATAATAATAATAATAATAATAATAATAATGGGGCATGGCATCTGTATAGGCTTGGTGGTGACCTAATGAGGATAAAATGAATACGAAGACGTCATAAACACCCAGTCCCCAAGCCAGCGGAATTAACAGTATGAAGGGGTAGACTCTGAAAACTGAACCGCGGCCACCGGACTAAAGGCAGGCATTCTATTCTAGCCGCAAAGCAGGACTTTCATTTGCAAAACCTTAGGCTACCATCTCCACTGATCAGGGGTTGAGCCTTGGCAGTAGCAAAGGCTAGGGCAGTAGCTTGTGAAGCAGCTTTTACAACACAGCAAGCTTTTCCGTTGGCTATTGGCTGCACCTCCAAACGCTAAAGGCTTGACGTTCACTGAACCAACCATCGAAAAGGGTTCTAGTGGTAGCCCACCTCTCGATACCAGCATACGCTACTGCATCTCACTAACAACTGTTTTAGTTTTCGGAGACGCTGAGGTGCTGGAATATTTTTCAGGAGTTTCTTAACGTGCCGATAAATCCACAGACACGAGGCTGACGCATTTGAGCACCTTCGAATACTACTGCCCCGAACCATGATCAAACCTGCCAACTTGAACTCAGGAGTCCAGCATTCTACTACCTGAACTACTCAGTCCGGGTTCTGAAGAAGACCTTTAGAAACCTGAGTTAAAATTCGTCAAATCACGGAGTGAAATAAAAAAATGAAACGTTTTATGCCCATTTCTTACGGTTTGGGTAGTACCGTAATTTGAGGTACCGCACGATTTTCTGACTTCAATAATTTAAAAGCCATACTCCAGCTTTTTGTTGACCCTATGACTGCCAAGACTGAAGACCTAGATGCTGAACTTCAGATGGACCTCGGTGAGTTTCAAAGTAATTTCTTATTGCTTTCAAATACAAGTTTGAAATATGAAGAACTTAGGAATTTTGTGATGCCTAACAAGTACGGTAACCGAAGTTTCACAACTTTGCCTTAAAATTGGCTTCCATGATTGGAAGTACATACGTGAGTGTGCTTTCTCGGCAACGAAATCGTTCAATTCGAAACAGACGAATAAATTATCCCAGAAAGTTCAGGGGTCCAACTGCCAAACTGTTTCAACAGAGATGGAAGCAGATGTGCACCATGCCAATCTTCTCACTGAATAATAATAATAATAATAATAATAATAATAATAATAATAATAATAATAATAATAATAATAATAATAATAATAATAATAATGTTGTTGTTTGAGTCATCAGTCCATAGACTAGTTTGATGCAGCTCTCTATGCCACCCTATTCTGGGCTAACCTTTTCATTTCTACGTAACTGCTGCATTCTACATCTGCTCTAATCTGCTTGCCATGTTCATACCTTGGTCTACCTCTACCGTTCTTACCGACTACACTTCCCTCAAAAACCAACTGCACAAGTCCTGAGTGTCTTAAGATGTGTCCTATCATTCTATCCCCTTCTGGTCAAATTTAGCCAAACCATTCTCCTCTCACCAGTTCGATTCAGTATCACTTCATTTGTAATATTCGATCTATCCATCTCACATTCAGCATTCTTCTGTAACACCACATTTCAAAAGATTCTATTCTCTTTCTTTCTGAGCTACAAAGTAGTTATCGTCCACATTTCACTTCCATACAATGCTATACTCTAGACGAAAGTCTACAAAAACATCTTTCTAATTGCTATATCGATGTTTGAAGTGAGCAAATTTCTTTCCTTAAGAAAGGCCTTCTTTGCTTGTGCTAGTCTGTATTTCATCTCCTCCTTACTTCTGCCATCGTTAGTTATTCTACTACCCAAGTAAAAATATCCATCTACTTCCTTTAAGACTTCATTTCCTAATTTAATATTTCCTGCATCACCTGACTTTGTTCGTCTCTACTGCATTACTTTTATTTTGTACTCCTTAACCAAGACTCTGCCCATACCATCCAGCAATTTCTCCGGATCTTCTGCAGTCTCAGATAAAATAACAATATCATCAGCAAATTTAAGGGTTTTGATTTCCTCTCCTTGGATTGTGATAAAATTCCCAAATTCATCTGTGATTTCCTTTAGTGCCTGTTCTATATAAACATTGAATAGAAGGGGGGGGGGGGACAAACTACAGCCTTGCCTCACTGCTTTCTGGATTCCTGCTTCCTTTTCCAAGCCATCGATTCTTATCAGTGCCGACTGATTCTTATACAGATTGTATATAATTCTTCGTTCTCTGTATTTGATTCCGATCAACTTCAGAACCTCAAATAGCTTGGTCCAATAAACATTATCAAATGCATTTTCAAGATCTATGAACACCATGTATGTGGGCTTGTCGTGTTCCTACGTTTCTTCTGAAACCAAATTGATCTCCTCCTAACTCAGTTTCAACTTCTTTCCATTCAATAGAGACCGGAAGATCGTACATTTTTTCTCCATCTGTCGACACATTCCATCATAGAACAATTACATAGGCCCTACACGAATCGACTCATGGTGCCAATCCAACGGCATCATAAATCCCATAATATAGGAGATAACATTTCTAATTCATTAGCAAGAGCTGTTGCACTTAAATCCCTGACAATTGTTAGGTCTTGAACATCTGCAGGCTTTTACGACTATTATTCAGATATCCCCTGTTTATTGGTTAAATTTTTAATGTCGCAAAAGAACACTGAAAATATCAGGGCAATGACATAACTGTTCAAATCTCCCTCCGTATGACATAAGAGTCGTGTTTATTACAACCCTGTAGAAGTTTACTCTTAGTCACAAGTTTTCTCCAAAAATGGGAGAAAATTTTGTTTTCACAGTTCCAGATCTGCCATCCTTAAAATGAATAACACTCCCTGAATATGTGGATGTGACCAGTTCATGTACCGTACTTCTTTAGTTTCTTTAAAACCACTATCCAGAAATCCTTATCAGAAATAAATTCGGGCACAACTCTCAATAATATAATTGATTAGAAAAAATTATTAAAACATTCTGTCTCAACTCAACTCTACACTCAACAACACATTGCGCCATTTACTCAGCACAAGTAAAAACAAAAGAATCACAGTTTTAGTCACAGAGTAAATATAAATTTAGCGGTTTCGGTGTGATAAGGTTGGCGACACAATCTCTAAAAACAGTTGAATAATCAAAAACACTACCAGATATGAAAAATACTATACACACTACGAACTATTTTCCTCATCATGTCAAAATTTAAATGACACTCAATACAGAAGAAAATTATTAATTCCAATACCTCCCCTTGTCATAAAAATTTGACCACAAACACAAATAAGAAAAAATAAGCAACATACATAGATAAACATGTGGACACTAATCAACAAGTCCTAACAAGTTTCTAAATTTAGAAGTTCCCTCCCCTGACAATGCCTTCGTGAAAACGTCTGCCACATTCTCATCTGATGGTACATACACAAACTTTGCCAATCCCTTGGCCACAGTTGAGCTCACATGTATAGCACCTTGATTATCACAAAGAGTTAGAATTGGCACTTTAACGTAATTACAGTCATCAAATTTATTGAAAAAATTACGCAACCACAACATTTCCTTTGTGCACATCACCATTGATACAAACTCAGCCTCCACAGTTGAAGTAGCAACAATCTGTTGTTTCTTACTAGACCATATAACTGGACAACCAGCAAATTTGCACACATACCCAGTAATAGATTTCCTGTCCTCAGAGTTAACATAATCAGCATCGCAATAAACACTCACTGAATCATCACTAGCTTTGTAGCATAATTTCACACCTCTTGTTTTCTTCAGATATCTAAATACCTTCTTTATTCTTTGTCAATCGTTCACGCTAGGGTTCTGAGAGTACTGGCTCAACTTGCAGACCGCAAAGACTATGTCTGGTCTTGTATTGTTGGCTATATAAAGTAGATTGCTTACAGCCTTTTGATACAAAGTCTGATTACAACTATCAGCCTCCCCTGAAATCCTCTTGTCCCCTACATCCAACGGAGCAACACATCCTTTGGCATTTTCTAAGTTATACTCATGTATCAGATTATCAATGTATTTGCACTGATCAACATACACCGCATCTTTGGTTACAGTCATAGACATTGATAAAAAAAACTCTTAATTTGCCCAAGATCCTTAAAGTCTAGATAGCGACACAACTCTGACTTAAACCACTCCAAAACTTCAACAATACCAATAGCTATCATATCATCAACATACACTCCAACTAGCACATTTTTACCGAAGTACACACATGGTTCACAAACAGATCTTTTAAGACCGACTAACTTCAAAACACCATCAAAACAAATGTTCCAGTCCTTTGAACTTTGGTGTAAACCATACATGCTTTTCTTTAACTTGTAGACACAGTTGGGTTTCTCTCAAAACCACTTCCTCCTTAATGTTACTCTTTAGAAATGCCGCATCTACATCATAATGTTCAATATTCCAACCTTTGACAACCGCAAGAGCAATCAAGATTCTGACAGTCTGACGCCTCAAAACAGGACTATAAGTATCATTATAATCAACACCTTCTACCTGCTTATAACCTAAAGCTACAAGCCTAACCCTGTAAATGTTCTCATTACAATCAAGTCCTTATTTGATTCTGAACACCCATTTTGTCCCAATAATATTCTTTCCCTTTGGTCTCGATACCAATTCCCAACACTTATTTTTCTCAAAATTACTTAGCTCCTTCTCCATTGCTGATTTCCATTTTTCACATTCAGGACCAGTCAAAGCTTCCTTGGCACTCTTTGGTAAACTGCAAGTTACAGCAGAAACAACATACAAATTACATCCAGTGCAATCCACACACTCTCGTCTGTTTCTGATTCTCTGTGACCTACGTAGTTCAGGAATTACGGGTTCTTCCTGCACTTCAGCGTTGGTGTTATTCACACTGATTTCAGGACATATCTCTGGCTCATCTATTACTTGCTCATCAGTTCTACGCACCAAGTCAGATTCATTATCAGAGTCAGACAAACTTAAATCTACGACCAAAAGTTTCTCACATGACCGAACAGGTACCGTAACACTGTAGCAGGTCCTTCCTTAGTTTTCATGGGAAACTCTCTCTCCTCAAATACTACATTTCTGGACAAAACAACACACTTGTTTTCCAAGTCCCACAGCCTATAACCTATTCTATTGTCAGGATAGCCCAAAAAGACACATTCCTTTGCTCTAGACTCTAATTTCTCAGCTTTGTTATGTTCCTCATATGCCCAGGCACGACATCCAAATACTCTCATTCTACAAATTTCCTCATCAGACAATTTTTGCTAAACCACAACTCATAGGGTACACCGTTTTCAATAGCAGATGATTTACACCTATTCTTAATGTAACAGGCAGTATAGATCGCCTCACCCAAAAAATTCAAAGGCATACCTGGAATACCATTGTCAACAAAGAACTGTTTCAAGTCATTATTACAACATTCTCCTCCCCCATCTGTTTGAACACTTTTCAGTTTTTTATCTTGAATATTCTCAGCTCTTTTCTTGAATGTAATTATTTTTTCACAAGCCTCGTTTTTGTGCTTTAACACACTCACTTCATTGTATCTGGAATAGTCATCTGTCAAGGGTAGGAAATATTTTCCCCCTCCCAAGGTTTCAGGCTTTACATAAACATCAGAGTAAACAAGTTCTAAGGGAGCTGGTGATTTCACTAGTCTCTCTGGGAAAGGAGGCCTTTTAGCTTTGCCTTTCATGCACACTTCACACTTCTCACTACCTTTCTGTTTGCTAATCAAATCACTGTCAGGCAAATTTTCAGCATGCCCAAAACGGCCATGCCATATTTCTCTTGTTACCATCTTGCAAGCAACTGCGCACACAGATTCCTGTTAACCATCACTATCTTGACAGTCAGATTTCTCTAGTTCATACCAATCACATTTGATGATATACATGTCATCTTCTTCTCTTGCATAGGCACTGAACAATTCTTCATCTCCATTCCCTTTGTTATAAGCAGTCAGCTTTCCATCGTCTATCTCAAAACGCACATTAGTTTTCTCAAGTTGCCTCACTGACAAAATATTATCAGATGAATCTGGAACCCACAGCACTTTGGTTAGTTTCAAAGTCCATCCACCACACTGATCACTTATTTTTAGTACTATGGACCCACTGCCTTTCACATCACATATGACACTTTTCTTTCCCACCTGCACTGAACCTGACACATTTCCTGTAAAGTTGTTCAACAACTCACGGTGAGGTGTAATGTGATGGTTACAACCATTGTCCACAATCCAAGTGTTCGCATCACTTGACTTTTCGTCCTGTTTACATTCTTTGTCCTCAGGTCCTCTCATCAAATGCACAGCATATTTCACTTTCACAGTGCTATTTCCAATCTTCTTTTCTTCTATCTCCGGTTCTTTCTTCTCTTCATAAGTGGCAACTTTATTCTTGAATTCTCTCTGTGGTTTATTGTTGTCATGGGCATTCCCGTCTGAGCCCCTATTGTCACTTGTACTAGCTTCAGAGTTTCTACACTTAAACGAAGGATGACCCTCCTTGCCACAAGAGTAACAAATCACATTTCCTCTTGACTTGGCTTCTCTTACTTTTGTACACTCTCTTGCAAAATGACCAAGTTGACCACAACAGTGACAGGATCTATCAGAAGAGCTGAATTTTTCACCAGAAAAATTGTGTTTCTTCTCAAAACCATGGAATTTTCCTTTGTTCTTCATAACATAGCTTCTCAATTCTTGATTTTCCTTCTCACGCTCATCCTTCTCTCTCTCTCTCTCTCTCTCTCTAGTCTATCTTCTTCCAGCAGCAATTTACTCTTCAAATTTTCTGACGATAGTTTTTCTTCATTTAACTCTATCACATGGGCAATGTGTTTGTAATTTTCTTGCTTCAAACCTCTCAGCATGTAGGCCGCCAAGTCTTGATCATTGATGTTGGATCCATGATTTATCAGTTTTTCCACTAACTGCTCAACTCGATTCAGATATTCCAAAACAGGTTCATCGTGTTTCTTGATGTAGCTTGCCAGTTCGTCCATGGTACTCACAAATTGAAAAGGAGAATTCTTAAAATGGATTGCTTTAAGTCTGTTCCAGGCATGCTTTGCTCGTTCATGTCTGGTTACATCATTCAAGTAACAGTCCTCTACCAACTCCGTCAAGTAACTAAGTGCAGTGGCGTTTAGGTCCTCTTCGTCTGTAGTTAAATCTTCATCATCATCGTAACCGGGATCGATGGCAGTCCAGCATTTCTTTCATATTAGGAAAGCCTTCACTCGCTTGCACCACACCACATAGTTTTTCGGCCCAAGTCACTCAATCTTCGGCGTATCCGCAACTGACGCCATTTTTACTCACGACTTACTGACGCTCTGGGCCCATAACCTATCAGAAATAAATTCGGGCACAACTCTCAATAATATAATTGATTAGAAAAACTTATTAAAACATTCTCTCTCAACTCAACTCTACACTCAACAACACATTGCGCCATTTACTCAGCACAAGTAAAAACAAAAGAATCACATTTTAGTCACAGAGTAAATATAAATTTAGCGCAGTTTCGGTGTGATAAGGCTGGCGACACAATCTCTGGAAAAAACAGTTGAATAATCAAAAACACTACCAGATATGAAAAATACTATGCACACTACGAACTATTTTTCTCATCGTGTCAAATTTTAAATGACACTCAATACAGAAGAAAATTATTAATTCCAATAATCCTTTAATAACACTTACTGTTGTATTTATCAGTTTAGCTGTGATTTCCAAATGTAAGCTACGTCTTCCTCTTTTACTGCTTTTTTTTACTTTATTGATGTGACTATGTAGGCTATATTGTACTAGGGAACAAGACAGAAATAAAATGTGAATTCTGAGACATCATTTAGTAGGCTGCTTAGACGGACTCACTGATGTTCATGGGATTTTCTTTCAGTTTTTCTTTCAACTCTTGCAAAGCATGTTTAACATTCTTAAGCCCGTACAGTACCTAACAGCTTCAACACTTTCAATTCAGGCCTCACATCTTGCCTCTCAAAGAGGTTTCAGTGCAGTATCAAATTTACACATCTAATCAATATTTCCCAGTGCTTAACAGATATCAGAAGATAAAGAGACCTACCTTTGTTCTTTGTAAAAGAATTCAGTCCAATTACTGAAGATTTAACTATATTACTGACAACCAAGTTCATATTATCCACACAGCAGAGTAGGTAGATATTGAGCCCTTTGGTTTTTTAATTGATATGAGCTTGTGTGCCATTTTTTGCGCTTTCATGTTGTTCCCATTGTTATATAAGTGTCCATGAACATCTGCAAGAGGTATCCCAATTTCAGGTAATAACTTAAGAACTAATTCACTGAGTCTTTTTCTGGTAGCACCTCGAGCTTTACAAAAGTCAAGAAGATATTGTTCAATGGTAACTGATACAGAAAATATGTCCATAGTTCCTAAAAAGCACAATGAGTTGTTCTTTGTTACAGATCTAATGAGCAGTCTAGAATTATAGAAAAATCAAATATTTTCAGTACAGTACAATATTTTTCATGAGAGAAATGATTTCATTTGAGGTTATTGAAAGTATATCACTGTGAATGCCTCTGTTGAGGTACATAACCAGTCTTCTAGGTGTTGCTGTTTGCTTCCTTGAAATCAGCGTCAAATTTGGCCGTGAGCTCCACTTGTTCTAGAAAGTGCCCACAAGTAGGATATTCCAATTCTTCTTGAGTACCTCTTAAGGAGAGAGTCCTTTTCCTTATTTTTAAAGAAGATTCCAAATACCAATGTTTACCTCTGTAAACTTTTAAGTTTTTGAGGTATAGATATCCTCATTTTAAAATTTTGCCCCACTTTTCACCCCCTTAGTGCCGGAGTATCCAAAAATCCTCCCTCAGTGACCACCTACACCCTAATATAAATGTATACCCAAAATTTCTTTTCATTATGTCCAGTAGTTTTGGCTCGGAGATGATGAATCAGTCAGTCAGTCAGTCAGTCAGTCAGTCAGGACATGTTATTTTATGTATATAGATAGATGATGTTCTTATAAGTTCCTTGAAACCTGACCAGACTGGATTGTCATCAGTAATGAGTAATGACCATCAATGCGACCACACTGTTTAACAAAATTTTAGTTTGTATGTCACCAAAAGATTCTTCCATTTCATACCTTTCCTTTCATTAATGAAGTGTCATAATACTGAATATCTAATAAGGTGTCTGGCCCCATGGATAAATGTTTAGCATACTGGCCTTGGGCACAAGGGGCCCAGTTCAATTCCCGGCAGGGTTGGGAATTTTAACCAACATTGGTTATTCCGCTGACACGGGAGCTGGGTATATGTTTTGTCTTCATCATCATTTAATCCTCATCACGAAGCACAGGTCACCTATGGGCGGCAAATCAAAAGATCTGCATCTGAAAAGCTGAACATGTCGTCGAACTTTCCGGCACTAAAAGTCATATGCCATTTCATTTCGTTTTTGACAAGGTTTTACATAAATAACTACTTGGATATATTAATCATTAAATTATAAAATTTTCTCATTTTATGGATATGTCCTTCTTTCTACGTTTCATGTTCATGTTCTATCTTCCTTCAACTGGATCTTTCCAATATTAATTGATTTAAAATAGTAGCATAAAATCTTTCACATGAAGAAAACACCTTCTCCTGTTCTCTAATTCTGAGCCTGCATCAGGGCTTTGTATCAGAAGATCCTAAATTGACCTTAAGGCAGGATGCGAAATCGCGGGGGGGATGGGGGTTCCCCCACCGACAATTTTATCTCAGAGGTTCCCCCCCCAACTAAAATTGCCCGGGGGGAACTTTCATTATAAAGTAATGAGGAAAATATATAACACATATATTACTGAAATGCATATTCTTGCTGTACATATTTTCGTAAAAACCTTGTCAATAATACACATAATATAGAAATAATAGAATGACTGCAAGACTTTGAGCAATGAAGCAACGTAGAGGTGGCAACTCCGCACCTGCAGCCTATTGTTCCTGTTTCAATCTGGCAGGACCATCTGAAACCCGGGCAAGAATAAATAGCTCGAGCATACACCACTCCTGTACTTCTTAGAGAGGGTGTGTTTGCGATAGGTAGCCAATAGGACAATGTACACTTAAGGATTGTACAAACTGACAAATTTATTCAGTCAGAATTTAGCCCTGGTAGAGGAAGGTTCCACTAATAAAGGAATAAATCAGGACAAACCGCGCCTCGCCTGGCCTTTCTCAGGAAAGGGACAGTCTCTCATAAACCTCTCAAACGATTTTCTTTCTTTCTCCTTCGCTGCACCGACTTCTCTCTTGCTCCGTAGAACAGCCCTTCCGTCTGGATTTAGATGAACTTGTTACCGTTACCGCTGCCAAACAGTCTGCAGTCTGCAAGCTTGTACATGGTAACGCAGTCTAACCTAGTCAGCGTTCGGTGGCAGACGTATTGTGTGGAGGTGTCAGGAGAGCCGGCGTGGAATGTGAACGGTGGCCAGTAAAGTAATTCGAGAGGGAAGAGGAAGAAGATCGGCGTGGATCAATATCATGTGGCTATTGGAAGATGGCAGATGAAAGGGAAAAAGGAGATAGCTAGAAATAAAGGAAGTATAATTGAAACAAGAATGATGGACGAGATGATATTGGCAGCAGTGGTGATTATGATATTACTAGTTATAGGAGGAGTAGAGGTAAACCCCGGCCCGACTTCCAGTGGCAACATGAACTGGGAAGACGTGGAGGTCATTAGAAAAGTGGTGAAAGAAGTGGTGGAAGAAGTATGCCCGTTTGAGCAGATTAAGAATATGATGAAAGAGCAAATGAAAGAACTTGAGCATATAAGGCGGTGGATACAGGGAAAAACAGACGAGATAATTAGTAGGGTAGAAACCAACGAGAGAGAGATCATATCACTCAAGTCAAAAATAAGGGAGATGGAAGGAGAGGTGGTGAAGTTTCGAGTGGAAATTGAAGACTGTAACCGAGACCGGAGGAAGAAATGCCTATTCATATATGGAGTGCCGGAAGACAAAGCAGAAGATAAAGTACTGACAACATACAAAGTTGTGGAAGTCATCCAAAAAATGATGAGAATTAATTTTAGCGAAGTCGATATTCATGATGTAGAAAGGATAGGTAAAAAACGGGGTGATAGACCGATAAAACTGAAGCTATTCTCCACCTTGATGGCGGAAGTAGTGATAAACAGTGAAGATAACTTACGGAGCACAAAAATTTGGATTAAAGAAGACGTTGGTAGAGAAGGGGTAAAGAACATAAACACTCTGAAGAAACATTTGGCCAGGGCTAAATTACAGGGGTTAAGAGCTCATATTAAGCGTCAAAAATCAGTAGTGACCAACGGTACTTGGACTAGAACGTGGACTACGAAGAAATTACGAGAAACGGAAGATGACAGGAATGACGAAGTAGTAGTGGGAAAGAGAGTGGAGGAAAGACAAGCCAGAGACTGTAAAGTGGAGGATGAAGGACATGGAGGCAAAGAAAGAAACAAGGATAATAAGGTCAAGGAACCAAGCTCGCAGCATGAAGGAAGTAACTTGATAGATTTGCTAACCATAGCGAACATGGAGGTAATGGCAGAGATTAGGAATATGATAAGGAAGGAAACCAGGGAGACCTGGGCATTAACGAAGGAGTCCAGGACGGAGGCCAGTGGGAGAGAAGATAAAAGGATACAGGGAGAGATTGTGGGAGTAGAAACACAGGACGTAACAAGAGCAAGCAAACGAAGTGAAAAAACGACTGGGAAGCAAGAAGAAGAAGAAGCAAGAGGTACCCTAGTGAGAGGGAGAAGTCTGAGCCTAAGAGAGTTATGGGGCAAAAAGAACAGAGTAGACGAAGGCATTGTGACAAGAAGCAAAAAGTTAATGTGTAGTGAGAAGTAAATGGCTGTATACACGATAATAGTGGAGTGTGTGCGTTTTATTCATAACTATGTTAAGAGCGAGTAAACGACAGGTGTGATAGAAGAGGCAAGTTTCCAGGTGGTCAAGTGTGTAGTGAATGAGGAAGAGGGTGAGACAAATTGGTCAGATGATAAGGAGAAAGGTAATATCTGGTGACGGTTGGTTTATGAGCTGGGGTCCTAGTTATCCTAGTTATAAGAGAGTGAACATGGCTTCATTTAAGGTGGTGAGTGGCATGGGTTCTAAAGTTTAAAAATATAGTGAATTAATAGAGGATGAAGAGTGATCAACAAGAAAAAAATGTAAAGTGTAATAACTGCACATCGGCACTACAGTGGAGATAACACGTAGTCAGGTTAGCAATATAAGTAGAAAATACGAAAGGTCAGTGTCTAAGAGAGAATGCGCTGAGTGCGAACCCGGCCGGAAGTGGAACAGTCTGTGGTCTAGTGCAGACTCAGCCCGACACAGCACTGTACTCTGCTCAGTTATATGTTGCCAGTTTTAGTTTCACATTGCCATTAATGACATACAGTGTATAGATGGAATTACCCTGTTGCAATAGTTCTTTTAGTCTTCGTTTTATCCCTTTTCTTAATAGCAATATTGAGTCTTTACATTTTATTATTATTATTTTCAGTACTACTAGCTTTCGTTTATCCCTGGTCTTAATAGCAATATTGAGATTTTTTGAGGTTTTGTTTATATCTGAAAAGATAACATTGACTCATGGACGTTTGATTATTATTATTTCCAGCAACTGTGTTTTTCCACATTTTGTGTTAGCTATGTTAACTATACGAGTATTATTTTGTGTGTATAGCATCTTAAGCTGTCTAGGTTGGGCACTATTATTTTTCTCCCTTAATGGATCAACAAGGCCTCATCGCTGTAGATCTGGAAGAAAAATAAAGGCTTTACTTACTTCCTTACTTACTTACTTACTTACTTACATGGTAACGAACAGTCGAGGTCGAGAATATAGAAATGAAACGTGCGGTAAAAAGTAAGAATAGTTTTAATTACTAACTTCTATAAAACTGGTAATGATAATATACAGTCACTACCAGTGATGACGCAAGTTCAATCAGTGACACATGGAGATGATGTGCAGGAAAAATCCAATAAAAACCTAAATGTGATGAAGTGTTACATAAGGTGCCTGCGCAATGTCCTTTACACAGCGAGCACAATGTCGAATGCAGCAATGAAGATAATCCAGGATCATCAATGCTGGTGGCAACCGAGATGTTTTCAACGTCTTGGCAGAAAAATCGAGCCTGGTTGTTGTTTACTACCAATGAGAAAGACTGTCAAGTAATGATGTGTAGTGTGTGTGTTAAACATTCGCAACACGTGTGTAAAATGGTAGGAACTTCATCTCATGATTTACCTTGGGCAAAAGACGGCGTAATGAGGAAAAATAAAAAGAAAAATCTGGACGCTGTTTATAAACATGAAAATAGCGTAATTCATTCTCACTGTGTGCAGCAGGATGAAATGTGTAAGAAACAGGTTCTAGAAGCGTGTGCAGCGAGTGCTCGTGATTTGTTTATGAAAAGTCGAAAGGAAAAGTTAGATACAACTGTTAAAGTGTTAAGATCAGTTTGTGTAGCAGCGAAAAGTGAGTGGAGTTTCCGTGATCATCCGGAATTTATAAATCTACAGATCGGCTTAGACATGGGGACACATCTTAATACAAACAATACTGCGGCGGCAATGACCAATTTTATAGGGAATCAATTACTTTTAAAATTAGTGAATTTTATCAAAGTGACTGACTGTTTTTCAATTTCTGTGGACGAGTCTACGGATAGGATTCCTGAAAACATTTGATTTTGTACATTACGTACGTTGACGAACAGAATGACGCTTGCTGCTGTTTCTATAAGCTATTACCTGTTCAAAATTCTGATGCTAAGTCGCTGGAAGAGAAAATTGTCCAAGCCTTTTCTGAAGATGATATAGATGTAGAAATGCTCAAAAACAAACTTGTGGGGTTCGGTTCGGACGAGATGAAGGTGTTGCTGCTAGAATCAGGAGGAACATATCTCCGCACGTGATCGGCGTGCATTGTATGGCTCATAGAATGGACCTTGTTTCAGAACAAGATTTTAGTGTTGTTCATAATTTTGAATGCGTACTAGATGAACTTTATAAACTTCTCAGTAGACCTTCTTCAGCTGCTAAACTGAGACATATTGCGGCAGTCATAGGTGTTTCAGGGTTCTTGAAAGTCAAAAAACTCTTCCAAGTTCGTTGGATTTCAAGTGAGAAGGACTGTTTATTGGCAGTTTTCAAAGACTTCCCTTGCATCATGGAGTACCTAATCCGTGAATCTGAAAACCGTGAAGTGTTGAGTAAAGATCGTTGTAAATTTGCAGGGCTGTACAGAAAGTTGTCGGAGAGAAAAGTAATCTATTGTTGGGTTTCCTGTTAGATGTATCGTGTGTACTGTCCCTTTTAATTACAACAATGCAAAAGGACTCGGTTTCTTATGGTGAAATCGAAAACAAGCTTATTTCTACAATACAGAAACTTAAACAAATGCGCTTGAAATACGATGTTTATTTGAATATTTCCAAGGAAAAGTATTTAACATATTGCAAATGCGATTCTGAGGAGGATGAAAAGAGAGTCTGACAGAATAAGAGGACAAATAATTCAGGGTTTAGTAGATGAAGTAGAAAGAAGATCTCCTTGAAGTGAAGTACTGAAGTGCTTTGCAGTGTTTGAAAAAGAAACAAGTAGTGATATGAAAGGTTTGTATGGCAATTCTGATGTATATAAAGCAGCTGAGTTGTTTAGTTTGGATGGTGATAGTGTGGTATCGCAATGGAGGGAGTATAAGATAGGCTCTAAAACCCTAAATGATTTGGTTCATTTGAAAGGATTAATACGCAAAATTCGTTCAGTGCCTATGTCAACCGCCGCTTGTGAACAAGGTTTCAGGATTGCTCATAGCATCAAAACAACCGAAAAAAATCGCTTGTTGGTAAACACTTTGCAGGCTCTGATGACTGTTAAACTCAATGGACCCCCTTTGAGATTGTGGGATGCAGTTACCGTCGCTAATAAATGGGTCACCTCTGGGCATCACTTGGCAGACCAACGCTACTCATTGAAAAACAGCAGCGAGGAGAAATACAACCTCAGAATTTTTCTTTGAGGCGAGTTTTGTTTTATTATCTTTCGTATCTTGTAATAATTTCCTTTTATTTGAAATTGGCCTGCATTTTTATTTTAAAGATTTTAAATGACTTGAAATTCTCCAAGATACATCTGTGACGCACTTGGTAGAACGTCGACCTCCCATCATTGCTCCGGTGCTTGAAACACTGATCACTCCATGCGAGGTTAGTGCTGGACAAAGCGGAGCAGGAACAAATTTATTCAGGTTTCTCCTGTCATCTCTCATTCCGGCAACACTTTCCTCCACAATTTCTTCATTTCTATTTCATTAATCATTGTCCAGAGGAGTGCAATAGGCCTCACCAGCTGGTACATTTTATTTCCTTAGCGTCAGTTGCGCGCTTCATGCATTCATTCGCTTTCTTTTATGTTTTCACTTATGATTTTCCAAATTAGTGCACTGGTAGTTAGCAGGATTTATTTCAGAAAAATATTCAGGGGGCATGTTTCGTACCTTCGGGCTGAGGTACAAAGATAGGACAGAAATGATGGACTGTACCACATTTAGTACACTCTATGTTTATAAATTGTATCTTTTATTTAGTTTATTAAGTTAAATTTTGTTTACATTTCTACTCCCTTTGTTGCTATAGGATTCCATGGTCACAATGTGCACAACGATCCAGCATCTGTTGCAGATAAACTATGGCTCAACATTGCGACTCATGTGGTCTGCCACCAGCCGTTATCAAGGGAGAGAGAGAGAGAGAGATATGAGTGCCTTAGACTTCCGAAATTCACATTGACTTTTTCCATCGAATACGCGTAGTGATTCAGTGAAATTGCACCTATCCCGAAGTGCTTTCTTGTTACTAGTATTTTTTTACTGAACTGTGTGATGACTAACGGAAAAACCGTAATTGCCTACAAGGAACAACTTCCAATAATTATCTTTTTTGTTATAACAACAAAATTCATGTAAAAAGGATCTAAAACGTACATTTTCCTGTGAGAGGGGGTAATTTACTTACAGGTAATTAAATGCCCCCTCTCCCGCCAGGGACTGCCTGAAATAAACACTAGTAGTTAAGTCCTACGATCCTCCTCCCCCACCTTTTTTTCCGATTTCGCACCCTGCTTTATTGTTTACATGTAAGGGGATGAATTAAACAGAGCTTAAAACATTTGGACATTAGTATCAGAAGAGTTATGATCACAAGGGTACACAGCTAATTTCCTCTTAGAATCAGGTCTTACGTCTCTTAGTATCAATAGTACAGTAGTACATTCTAGAGGTATATGTCCATGATCACAAGGATGTTACTAAATAAAATACTATGGCAAGGCATTTATTTCAGATGGTAATGGATGAATGATAATTATATTCAACACTATGGTATACATTTCCTTGCAGTATAAATACGGTATATTTAGAGAGTATCTTGCTTGCTATATTCATCACTATCTTTGTGTGTGTATATTTTGTGTGCATCTATTAGAACATAGTAGGATCAAATAGTACTACGATACCTAGTAATAATAATCTGTGTATGCATTTAGCTTTGTTGGTAATCACTGAGTAGTTCTTGTGAATTACAAACTTGCAATTTTCATTTCTGTTTGTGCTTGGTAGTAACATATTGTAATTAGAATACATCTGAACGTAGTTTTAAATTATTGTAATGTATTGTAGTATCTTATTCGAAATAAGCATGCTTATTCTATTGTAACATATTAGTGTAGTAGAAGTATCTATAGAAACTCTCTTACTAGAATTCTGTTGTTTTACGAGGACGATTTGAAAAGTTCTCGGAATCACCGCTAGATGTCAGTGCTAGAGCAACGAGGTTCCCGCGCAATAATCACACATCCTTTGTGAGTGAGCACGTGGCGCGTCAGTGCTCTAGATGCAGGAATGTGGTAGCGACGACTCTTTGTTGTTGTTCCCGCGTAGTGATTTGTGACAATGGAAAAAAACTGAGATTCGAGCAGTGATTAAATACTTTGTAAAGAAAGGTATGAAAGCAAAGTAAATTCATGCCGACTTTCAGAACACACTGGGGGACTATTCTCCTTCATTTTCAACTGTTGTCAAGTGGACCAGCGAGTATAAATTTGGTGGGGAGAGCTTGGATGATGATCTGTGTAGTGGACGGCCAAAAAGTGTTACGACCCCAGAATTTATAACAGAAGTGGAAACGGTACATTTGTTAGCGCTATGCCGCGTCCGGGGAACCATCTGATGACGAATGAACGTACCATTTCCACTTCTATTAGGCTATAATGTCTAAATTTCGAAGGCTCATTGTTTGAGAAGCCTTTCTTGCGGTCAGTCGAGATTTTCTTCTGATAACGCGGAGCACAGTTCTCTGCGAAATGTAAAGAATGTCACCTTATTTTTCTTGACACGGCATAAGCCCAAGTACGGGCCGTGAAAGCATGAATGGCAAGATTAAGCTTGTAGATCGTCGCTCTCGTCATCGTCTTGCACGTCTGAGTCTTCCATACACGTTATGTCGTCCTCTGATCCATCGAAAGAATTGAATTTGCCCCTTTCTTTTAATGTTTGCTAATCACGCGTTCAGGGATCATAGCCCATGCTCGGAGAATCCACTGGCACATCTGTTCGATTGACGGTTTTTGAATTCTTCCAGCTGGTGTAAAACTATGCGCATTCGTTGACATTCATTCCGTATACAATTTACGTAGGTAATCCTTGAATGGCTTGTTCACTGAAACATCAAGAGGCTGAAGAACAGACGTCAGACCACCAGGTATTATTACGTGGGCCGCTTTCATCTCTGTATTTTGTTTCCTTATGGCAGGCACAAGATGGACTCTAAAACTATCCTAAACAAGCATAGACTTCAGGTATTCAGTATTCAGTATTCACCCAGTCTTCCATCAATTCGTCGACCATCCAACCCTTCTCCTGCACTCAAGTGTGGATTTCTGGCGGAAAGTTTTCCTTGGGAAGAATCTTACCCTTAAAAGATTTGTAAGGTGGTAACTCCCTGCCGTCTGCTGTGATAGCTAACAATACTATGCACCTCATTTTCTCTGCTCCTGTACTTCTCACCAACACACTACGCGCACCTATATTGTTAATTGTAGTGTTTTTCGGCATGTCAGAAAACACCGGCGTTTGATCGGCATTTCCAATCTGAGAACGAACACAGCTATTTTTCGGCCGTAGCCTGATAAGAAAATTTTGGAATTCTAGTATTTTATCGGCAAACACTTCCGGAAGTCGTTGACAGGGTGATGTTCTTGCTAAGTTTAGTCCACTTCTTCGCATAAATCGTTGCTCATCCTCTACTAGTTTTAAAATTTTGCGCACTGATGCCGTTCCTTCTCTCCGCCTCGTGCGCTTTAATCTGCAATATTTCGTATGTTACTCCGTAACCACTGTTTCTCAGTTCTGTAACGTACTGTAGCACTTTATCATCAATTTGCATATTTTTTCCACATTTCGGATCACGAAAAAACCGTCATGTTTCCTTAGTCGACATTAACTTTTCCCTCTGGTTTTGCCAGTATCATATTACTTCGGTTCAACTGAAGATTCTCGGCCTGTAACTCTTACTCCGTTCGTTTCCGCGGATGAAAGTACACGCAACTTAAACTCCGCCGCCGTAGAACTATTATTTTTACCCATGTTTGTTAGTTTCACTCGCCAGAAAATTGAACTGTTTTATTTCACTAAACGTTTCAAGAATCTGTTCGCGACCGTAGTAAGGAGTTTGGATAGCCAATGTAGGGGACTGCTTGTAGGGGTGAAGTACAGTGGGGACTTCGAGGGCCCTGGGACCGCTACGGTAGCTGTGAAGGCCCTTCAGGAACTCAGAAAAGTGGTGGCATATGGGGCTCTGGTTAAGACGCAGCAGATCGTTATGCTACTTAGGTTCCAGAATGGGTAAAAATAATAATAAGTAAATAAATGCAATGTAAATTTTAATCTCATACCAGTTGTATAGTCTCATTTGAAGTAATTCCACATACCGTATATCAGTTGACTATATTTTTAAGTAGTACAGGAGATATTATAAGTAGAATTTTGTAAACAATACAAATTTATTAAGGATGAACTGTGTGTTTAATAGAAAAAAATGTTAGTGTAAATTGTATAATATTGTATTATAGGAAAATTTTCTACTTGTTAATTTAATATTTAGTGCTTGACAATAATGTATTTTAGTGTACCATTTGCCACGCAGGTAGACACCTCATTTGCAAATAAAGAGATTTTGATTTTGATTTTGAACTGCTGTACTACCTGGAAGTTTACTCAGCCAGGGATTCCTGAATGTGGATGTTGAGGGAACTTTCCAAATTGTCACCTCTTCTTCCGGTCTTCTTAATTACTATTATTCCTTCCGAATTTTAACCAATTTGACCTCCAGTGATATACTGTATTTGTTAAAATAATTCCCGTTCCCTAGGAGAATATCGTAATTGCTGTGGTGATTTGCGCAACCTTAGTTTGGAGTTTAAGTTAAACTTCATGCTTTTTCTCGCAAATGTAACTTTTGCCGTCATTTCTCGCCTGGCAGTCGGCTCCATGGTCGGCTCTACAGCAGGGAACTTGGGCAATATTCGCCCCGGAAGTCCGGCAGCAACTCCAGGCGGCCTACTTGAGCTAAACATAGGGTGGTGAAATTCCGTGGGGAAAAAATAAAATTCGGTTGTCAGTCCCAAAAGAACAGAGCGAGGAAAGTATGCGATGGAGGTAAATACGCGAGTAAATACGATATACCCCTTCAACCATTCGTTGCAGTACATACTACAGAAGGTCGTTCAGGTTCCCTTGGGACGATGTTTGAAAGGTAACTAGCTTATGAAAAGCTATGCCTCCACCAACGATCATGCTCAATTGGAAAGCCAGCATTCCTATCTATAGCCCAACAACGTAAATTCCGTTGCAACAGACTTTTTTGCAGAGCTAGCACGTCTATCTTATCCCACTCCACCTCACAGGCTTTCCAGAGACCATTTGTGGATGCCTATTTCCTAAGGTATTGTTTAGGAGTCCAAGTGTACAGAAGTCCATTGGGTGCCTTCACTGGAATATCAGAAAAAGGAATTGCACGGATTCCAGTTTCCATCTCCATTCTCTCTAAGAATAGACATTTCGAACGAGAGGTGTAGCTGGATATTAAATTTTGATGTACCCATACCTGATTTTTAGCCTTCCCATACAGTGCTGGGATATCTGTGTTGTAAACGGGTGTTAAAACCTCTTGCTGATAGTATGTAGAGTTCACCTTCACATTATTAGCGATACGGCGAATGGTTAAGGCAATGTATCGGAGAAATTTGGTGAAAATTGTGAAAAAAATCCATTTTTAGTTTTTTATGTTCTCATAATATTTATACCTTGTACTTTATTTTTGAACTTTGTTTTATTTAAATATCAGCCATTTAAAGACCTTAGTGGCCATTTAAATGACCCGGTGCAAATGGGCGTTGCCACCCATCGACACTATTCTCATGAATATCATTCGTTTTTCGAAGATTTTGAATTGAGCGTGCGGGTTGAATGTAAGAAATTTTGTTGCTGTGGGTCTTTATGTTGGCTATTCTGATGGACTATCGATATATCGAGTGGAATTGGCGCTTATTTCAAGGATGGAGCTTGTCCATGTGTTGAATGTAAACAAAGAGTTGTGAGCTCACGTTTTGTGTTTATCATTCGTGTTTTAGGCCTACTCTGCTTTTCTGTAATTTCTTAAATGTTACATTTGTAATGATCCATAAACAATAACAGTATCTACTTAGTGCAAGCAGCTTAGTTTTTGAGGTTGAGATTTGTGAGGTTGTGTTATTATCAGTGTACATAATGGGCAGAAGAACTGAGACTTGTAGTCGCCGGAAGAAACGACCTAGTAAAGTGTTGGATAAAGTGAAACAATGGCCTATCTAACAGGAATAAGAATGTAAGTACTATTTTACTAGATCAAGTAGGGGAAGTTAAAATCCCCACACCAAATATTGTGCCCGGGGAATGCATAATGTAATTTGGACTAAGTATCCGAAGGGAGTGTTTATGTCAAATAAAGAACTGGAGATTGCTGTAACATCAGCAATTTCTGAATTCAACATGGGTTGTAAAGCAAGTGAGAAACTAAAAGCTAGTGTTAGGGGTGTTAAAGTTAGCAGCTCAGGACAGAAAATTAGTGTAATGAGGGACAAGCGTAGAATTGACCACAGTGGAGTGTCTGGGCGACAAGGGTTCAAAACAGCCCGAAGGAAACTAAAACTCTCTAAACTGCTAATGAGGCCAGGAAGAAGGCAGCAGAGGGTCCAACACATGGTGCTGGGGAGTTTTAAGTCAACTAGTTTCAGGTATTGGACTATTGTTCATCTCTAAAATTTCAATCTCTTTTTCCTCAGAATTTATTTTTCAGCACTTTTCAAGATTCAAAATGCTCCTCGTGCCACATTTTTCAATCAATCTACTTGAAGCTTTTAGGATAGTTTCAGATACAACATAATAACAAACTGATGTGCAAATTTTAAAATACATGCAATAGTTCAGTGGAAATCTAGTTTTTTCTCATCATGATCATCATAAAATATATTTAAAAAGTTAAGAATATGTGAAATAATTTGTTCCTTTCAGTGTAATTAAAATTTGTCAAAACCCACACATCACTTCTTTTATATTGGTCTTTTAAAACCAAGATCAAATTTTAAGCCAGATCTGTTGAGCCGTTTGGCATGAGGAGCATTTTACAAATACATCGAAAATTGTTAAAAATATTGATAAATTTATGAATATCTCAAAACCTGTTATTGATAGAAACTTGAAACTTTGTATGTTGTATCATGCTGATATTAAATTTATTAAATTATTAAATGATCAAAATTCTAAGGTGATAGGATGAAAACTGTAGATTTTAGGATTTTCACAGATGCATTGCCTTAACTTGCAGTATCCAGCGATGATTTTGAAACCCCATGGAAAACTTTCCTGGCGTTTGTTATACAATGGGGCCGATGACATTCGATGTTAGGCCCCTTAAAACAACAAGCATCATCATCATTGTTATTCAATGTTTGATAAAAATTTTGTCTCTAGGGCGGTAGTAAATCGAGAGGGGTTTGTTATAATCGCTAAGGTAGATATTTGCTTCGTCAAATGGTACAACCTTTTTCCACCTTTCCCCTGTCAGATAGCCCTCATTCAGATGTCTTGCGTTAGTGTGACGTTCTGGAACGCGACGAGGCAACAGCTTGTGAACTCCGCGCTTATGCTACTTTTCTAACTGCAGGTCCTTGTTGATTATGGTGTTAACAGTTGAAACATACATCCCCAACTTACGTGCGACAGTACTTTGGGGAGGGCGTAGGGTTACCACGTGGGACAAGAGCCTTCACTATCCTAACCACTTCTGGTGAACGGCTGATGGCTGGTCGTGGATTTGCCTGCCCCCCCCCCCCCCCCTGTGGGACAACCCCAGTCAGCCCTTACCTCTTTTATTCAATACAGCACTGATCCCGTTCTTTTATATCAAGAAATCACGCATCTTGCTCATTCCTTAGATTTCAGAATACGGTAGCTACATTTAGCATCGGAAATGGCTGTTACATAGCCCTCCCAGTTCAACTTCACATTATTAGCGACACGGGAAATGGTTAACTTACCATTATAGCAGTATCGAGCGATGATTATGAAACCCCTTGGAAAACTTTCCTGGCGTTTGTTATACAAAGTTCGATATAAAAAATTTATTTCTAGGGCGGTAGTAAATCGAGCGGAGTTTGTTATAATCACTAAGGTAGATATATGCTTGGCATCGTTGAAGCTAATGTCACAAAACTCCTCACACACGTTCTCAGTATTGACGTGAATTATCACTTCCCGTTTTGACGTCCTTAAGTTGATAACAGCGCCTCCAGCGGTCTTCAAAGTCGTCACCAGAGGTCCCAAACGACCTTCTGTACACATTGCTGCACGCGTCTCCACTACTTGTAGTGACGGTGTACAAATCTCGGTTAGTCACAATGAACGATATTTTATGCATATTTCCGCTAAGTGGTTTTTTACATAATTAAATAAATTAAACAAAGGAATTAGCTGTGAAGAAAACAGGGTTTGTAGAAATTCCCTTTTTTTAAATATAATTCTCAATTCCAGGCAGCTATAATGGAATCAAAATTTATTTTTTTTCTTCACGACTGTTTTCGAGCACTGCAGATGTCAATATTCGTGCGGTATAATTTCATGTTGCACCCTCCAGTGATTCTCTCCCATCTACAATAATTAATCTATGCCATGAAAGTTACATTCTCACTGAACGTCAATATTTACTTGCTACACGGCCTTTGTTATCCATTCAGCCACTAGTTCAGTTTCATACATCACCCAGAACGTCACAATGGCAAATTTTTCTATCCAAATGAATACTTCTTTTATTAACTAATTTTGTAGCTGATATACAGTACATGAAAACACATCAACAAATCATCTCAAATGAATTGCATCAGTAAATTAGAAACACTGATAACATGCCAACAATTAAAATTGTGTTCTACTTACCATGTGTGACCATACTTGTAAAGTAACGTCGAAGTCTGTTTTCCCGGAGACTTCTTTCTTTACAAAATTCTACGCGTTGGAATACAAGTCTGCTTATGACTGGAGTTTTATTTTCTTGTATTTCCATCTGAAATACCTGAAAGAAATACATATCGCTTCATTTTAATGATGACAATGATTACAACTAGACATCGGATCTTTATGTTCAGAAATACTGAATGTATAAGAGGAATTATTTTTTCTTAATGGAATTCCTGTCATTCCCATCCAAAAAATTGTAAATCATAGCTTCAACCCTGTAAATTTTACAATGCAACACCAAATTTGTAACATGTCAGTTTCATTTGAATGTGTAAATACAGAAAAATAAAACCATGTGAATTAATATCAAGCTCAGTGTGAATCAAACTGGGAGAATGGTCAGTTTTCCTTGCTGTTATAGTGTCTGTTTTTAATATTGTACTCCAATCGACATATTGCGAATAATGTGAGGAGAGCTTCATAGTCGTAGTCAAATAGTCCTGTCCCGTGCTGAGTGTGCTCGCTCTTTCTCGCTTGAGTGTGACGAATGCTTTGTACGTAAGCTGGCCACATTTCAGAGAAGCAAGCCCGGCAGCACTGGGCTAGCCTCAATGGGAGTCCAGCTGATTAACTCTGGTAAATAATAATAAATAAGTTAGAGGATTGTGAGTGACTGCAAAATTACCTTGACAACGTTGTGGCATTCCTATGATGCTCAATTTAGAGGAATGTCAAGTTGTTACTTTCACCAGAAAGAAAAGCCCTCTCAGTTTTAATTACTACTTTTATGGCATGGAAGTACCTCATGGGGATCACTGTAAGTACCTAGGTGTTAATATAAAGAGAGATCTTCATTGGGGTAATCATATTATTGAGGTTGTAAATAAAGGCTTCAGATCTTTTCACATGTTTACGAGGGTATTTAGGGGTTGCAATAAGGCTGTAAAGAGAAGGTGTATACGTCACTGGTGAGATCCCAATTAGAGTATGGTTCCAGCAAATGGGACCCTCACCAGGATTACTTCATTCAAGAGATCCAAGTCATAGTAGCATGATTTGTTCTGGGTGATTTCCAACCAAAGAGTACTGTTATGAAAATGCTGCAAATTTTGGGCTGGGAAGACTTTGGAGTAAAGAAACCAGCTACTTGGTTGAGCGATAAGTTCCAAGCTGTCAGCAGAGATATGACGTGGAATGACAGTAGATGATTAAGCTTAAACAGAGTTACTGAAAGAAGGGAAAATCATAATATGAAGACAAAAGTTGAATTCCGGGAGACAAATTGGGACAAATATTCATTTACTAGCTGACCCGACAGACGTCGTTCTGTCAAAAATAAATGACAATGGAGCGAACTGAAATTCAGTCTGTACTGCACGCAAAAATCAGAATAATGCAAATGACTACATTATCAACATCAAATGAGTTATTTTTCTACTACTACCAAACGTTAGTAACAAACTACTGGAAAAACGTGTTTTCATTGCCTGCAATATTAATATCTTGATTGTGAATAACAAAATGCTCAAATAGCCCAGATTGACTGTAACGTAGATGGGAACTGTTCAACAGGTCTTCAAATCCCTCACAGGGCCATAATTATCCCCCCCTGTTGCAAATCAAGTAATTTGATAAGTTGATGGAGTGAAGATAATGTGGCAAATGTTACTCCCCTTTCTTCGTAGGAAATAACTATCATAGAAAACACTGCTTCAAATGAACACTATGAAGATATTTTTCATTGTAAAGCTTTAAGGTACAAGATATTTTTTGTTTGATTACCTGGCGCGTAAACAAACAAAGTTGATGGTTTTCCAACATGGGAACAGGCAACATACAATTGGCCATGCGAGAAACATGGGTGTTCAAGATTAATGCTGCAAACACTCAATGACTGCCCCTGAGATTTATTTATGATCATAGCAAAAGCGACCCGCACTGGAAACTGCAGTCGTTTAAATTCAAATGGTATGTCAGTCGGAATCATAGAGATGCATGGTATCATAATGCCTTCTCCTTTATACTTCCCCGTTAGAATGGTTGATTCGATCACGTTGTTCAGTAATGTTTTCACCGCTAGCCGTGTGCCATTACAAAGACGCGGTTAGTTGATATTTCGTAACATTATGACCACTGATCCGACCTTTAATTGAAGAATGTGAGGCGGCAATCTTGGCAAATCCAGCGAATTCAAAAATCTGCAAATTAAGAAGGACTGGCTTATTATTTTTGTCACGAAAACTATAAAATAAAATAAAATAAAATAAAATAAAATAAAATAAAATAAAATAAAATAAAATAAAATAAAAATAAAATAAAATAAAATAAAATAAAATAAAATAACATAAAATAAAATAACGTAAAAAAGCAATATGGGGATAAGTCTGTTTGCCATATGTTAAAAGAAAGCAATGTTATAATACCTTGAAAGTTGGCATGATATTGTCCCGAAGTACATTTGTTGCCCCAAATGAAGTAATTTGAAAGCAGTTGTTATATTTTTGGATATTTGTAAGGAAATGTATGGAGTCTGTTCCTGTTCCTGAAACCAATGAGTACAGTGGATCTGGTGATGGAATCAATGGCACAAATTTCACTTTGCCATTAGCGCAACACAATCCAGCGGCTTCATTTTTGTATTTCAATGCCTTACAATTTTGGCAAACTGAGTGCATAGATCCAATAACAAAGCATTGGTAGGCACTGTAGTCAATTGAAACATCATAACTGAGAGCAGCTCGATTCAAACTTGGAAGATTAGCTGAACGACGCGCTGCACGGTTTGTGATATTCGAATACTTTCAGTTTCATTTCGCTCTTCACGTTGTTGTGCAGTCCGATTAGACTGAAAATTAGCTTGGCTTGTAGCATTTCGAGTTCTTCGATCGAAGTTGCTCCGTCCGCGTCTTATAGGCGGCATGAGTCTTGAAATGTGTATACGTATATGGAAGCACACACAAAATAAACCAATCAACCAAAGAAATCGATGAACTTGTTTGTTGAGAAGCGAAGATTTAAAAATAATTAGGGTAGACAAAGGTCTCCAACTATAACAAAACACGACACTGCATGCAACTGTCTGGAGAGCGATGTTTGGGACATCCGTACCGGCAGTCGAGGCAGCCCGTGCGAAACAAAAACCCAAGGAGACATTCTTCCTGTCACAAACTGAGAAGTAAGCGAGATAAGGACTTGAAATAAAAATAACTTCCATATCTGAAGACCATATGCCTCGCTCTGATCCCCTTTGCAAATTCAATAGCAAAGAAGTTGCCCAGCGACTGACTTTTTCGTCCCTGCACATAAAAATCTCTGAACATAACTGAAAAGAAACACAAATAGTGCATGTTATTATCATTTAAATTTAAAAACAAACTTATTTACGTCGATCTGAAATGTACCTTTACCAGCACTGAAAAAATTACAAATATAGTGAATATAACATAGGAGTTATGACATGGTAAGTTACATGCAATGAAGATTTTGCATTTGAGGAATCATTCCATTATATTAATATTTTCACACTCAATTATTTTGTAAACTTTTTTGTTAATGGCATCAAATGCGGTTTGATATTTTGTACATAATCCGATATTAACCCATTTTAACCGATAACATTGAGATTTACGGACATTCGGCAAACGCGCTAGATTAAAGGAGGACAGCGCTAACCGCAAAACGTGGGAGAAGGAAAGAGAGACGAACAGTTGAATGGAAAAAGAGAAATGGGGCTTTTAATTTTTCCGGGCGTTTTTTTTAATTTTTCTCTTCGTAAAAAACTTACTCGGACTTCGACGAATATTTGAAAAAAGTATTAGCCAAATTGGTCCAGCGGTTCCCGAGTTTTGCGCTTAGCAGCACATTTAGCGATTCATTTTTATTTATATAGATAAGAAGAGGAATTACTAATCTACTCACCTAATAAGCAGAACTAATGTGTTAATGTGAGCAAGGAAAGAATATAAACAAATGACCTTGTTTAAAACTCAGCTTGCTGTAAACAATGACATAAAGTTCCTGGCTGAACGCAGTAAGTTCTATCCAAATTTTCCAACAATATTAGTGAATGATAATTGCATGATCCAAAAAAGCGATTGAACTAATAATACAGGAATACAATACAGAACTAATAATGTAATGTAACAACCACTGAAGAAATGAAGTAGGTTCTGAGGAGAAAGGAGGAACTGTTTACCTCAGTTCATACCAGTCATATAGGAATGATCATTCCTACATGTATCTTAGTCCATTTCTACTTCATTACAATTCTGCATTTTAATAACACAGCATTTTTTAAATTGACTATTCTGTTTTGACATATATATATATTGGCAAGGAATACAAAGTGAATTTTTTAAATTATAAACTAAGCAAAGTAAGAAAAATATTAATTGACACGCAGTCGATAACAAACATTCTGAAATATTTTGTGTTTGATAATTGATATAAAGTCATATTTAACACATAGGTTTTAAAACAAATACATACATGTATTACAAGAATGAAAAGCATTACAAGTTTAAACAGCCATTTTTAAACAATACATAGGGTAACATGGAGATGTTCTCAACTCTCCTGTTTCATTCCTTTTCTTCATTGATAGGCCGTAAGATTATTTCATACAGAAACTCTTGGATCCTGACGATAAATATTTCACTATTTTTTTTACATTATTCATCTTTTTGCAATAGGAACTTTGCTGATGGGATATGCTTGTGTTAATGTGCTAAATATTCCATTGATGTTGCTGCCGGATGTACTGTATTTCTAAGATTAAATGTGTTTCTAAAATTGTACCGGGAGGTACACCCACCGCGTTCATTCAAATGGAGTATAGTTGGGGACAAAACATAACGACCTCAGTTCCTACAAGCGAGCTGAAAGCCAGTAGTCAATCACACACTGCACCCTGCTGAGTTAACGAGCTCTAAGTGATCCTTGTTTGTTTTGGAGAGGCTGCCAAACCACTTTTTTCCTCATTCTCTATAATATTTACCCTTTCTTCGTGTAGAGTGCAGTAGCCGATTTGGCAACTCTGGCTGCAGTAGAGGTAGTTAACCCTATTAGTCGCTAATAGACACCGAGCTGCCACTGGAAAGTAGTGGTGCGAGGCGAGGTCGTCAAGATTTGTCCCGTACTATACCTTGGAAATGCCATCTTAAATCTAAAACTCGCACGAACTAGTGGAAGAAGTCTGAACTCTTGTCAACAGATGTCTCTACTAAGAACTGATGTTATGCCCTCTGATGTGAAGAGGAATTATTAAAATTGTTAAGTAATCCTTTTATTTTAAGGTTTACTACACTGAGTTGATTATTCTTTGTTTTTGGTGTATCAAAGTTTGCAACACTTCTATCTCTTCCCGCCAACTTTTGATGCTGGCCAATAGAATTTTTATACATTTATTTTTCACCCAATCAAAAGAGGTCTAGTATTTTTAATTACCCAATAAGAATTGGGTATGTGTCGGGCCTTAGCCCAGAGTTTTCTGGGTCCTTCTTCTCGGGTATAAAAGCTGGCACATTTTTCGACCAGGTGGTATTATTCATCGCTCCAGTCTAGTGTGTGTGTTTATAAATGTGGTGGGGAGCCTCGTCCATTGCAGACAAATCCATCAGCTCAAAGGTAATGGCAGTCCTCTTTGAAAGTTAGCTCGAGGGGAAGGTTTCCAACCTTTACTAATGAAACTTTAATTTTCTAAGATGTAACTTTCAAACAAGTCAATAGAACTTAGCCGAAATCAGGGAATAGAGAGTGTGATACACTCTTGCATTCCCTATCAACTTAATTTTGAAGTGACAATGATTTTGTAACCTGTTTCATTCTGAAATCTTTGTAATTTAAATTTTCTCTCTATCTACTCACCTCGGTGGTTTAGGCTTAGCCTCTGTAACTTCGGGCCAAAAGCCCAAATAGGGTTTTAATTGTTTAATTACAAATTTCAAGGAGTGCAAGTGTCCACGTCCATATCATTTTGAATTTTGGGCCAGTAACTTTAACCTGTTGTTTTACACAAAGGCCCGGTAGAATGGGTATTCGATGCCCCTGTAAAATTTAATTTCTTTCTTTTACGTAAAGAGGTTAGAGTGTTGAGTGTCTAAGACAGTGAATACTGTTTGAATTGTAAAATGTTGGTTGTGCCTTTGATAGGCCTGGACCTTTCTGGAACTAGGTTTCCAAGTGTAAAAATTTTAATAGAGCAAAGACACGCCTTCCTTGTAATGGTTAAATGGTGCCTTTCAAAGGCCAGTATGGTATAAGGTTCGGAGAGTAGTTTCCTAGATAATTTTGTGGAGCAAAAGGTGCTCTTGAAACATTGTACATTTTGAATACTCTGGAAAAGAAAGAAGCCACAGCACTCATGGAGTATGTATAATTAGAGAGCTTCAAGCTCAAAGTTGTTGTTATTTGATATTCTAATATTGTTACCCTACCTTATGAACTTTTGTACCGGTACTGAATTATATTTTTGCTATGGGCTTTACGTCGCGCCGACACAGATAGGTCTTATGGCGACGATGGGATAGGAAAGGCCTAGGAGTTGGAAGGAAGCGGCCGTGGCCTTAATTAAGGTACAGCCCCAGCATTTGCCTGGTGTGAAAATGGGAAACCACGGAAAACCATTTTCAGGGCTGCCGATAGTGGGATTCGAACCTACTATCTCCCGGATGCAAGCTCACAGCCGCGCGCCTCTACGCGCACGGCTAACTCGCCCGGTGGTACTGAATTATAAAGCTTGTCTTTGAAAAAAACAAAAGATAACTGAGAAAAGAAATATAATGCTAATTTTAAAATTTTAATTAATCTTTTGACTGTCTTAGATAGACCCATTCATGTCTGCACTTTCTTTCACCTTTGTCCACCATGGTATGCCCGTAACATAAATTACCACCAATGAAAGGAAGGGAAATCAATTTTCCAGTGGAAAGAACTCAGAATTCTTTGAAACTGGCTGGTATGAACGTTATTTCCTCCTGGTGAGTTTTTCCAAAATAGTTTGCTGAGCTAGCAGTCTCTTTATAATACTTTGGCCATCAGTGGTCAAAATCTAGTATGTCATGGAAGTTAATAAATTTTACATTCACATTTCTTTTACTATTTGCTGTTAGTTCAGGATATTTGAAGGGGGTGTAAATTCTGTCAATATTTTTTTATTCTTCATTTGGAAGCTCAAACTCCCAGTCACAAGGGAGAAGAGAATTCCCTCAATCAGGAAATCAGTGGGTGACATTTTTCGGCATTCCAGACTGGGTAAGATTCATACACTGCGAATAAATGTGTCATTTTTATCCTGTCCCACACAGCCATCGTGTCAGATTTTGGTCATTCCCTTTTAATATACAGTAATTGGAAACATATGTTGAAATATCATTTGCCCCTTTCTTTGCCTTTTCCTCATCGTATAAATAAACTGTGGATTTACCTGTGTTCAGGTCATGTATGCAAAGGCAGTGAACCCAGATGTGTCCTAAATAAAATATTTCTTGAATCGGTATGTGTGGGAGTGATAAAGTTTGCATAAACTCAAATGCTATGTGGTGAACTGTATCATCTATCTGATACTTGGCTTTAATGCTTTTCATGGAACTGTAAATTTTTGAGCTGTGTTTGTTGTGAAAAAGAAATTTAACTTTTGCTGCTACTTTAGCCCTTTCTTTTAAATGGGGACTTTTAATTATCATTTCCAATCACTCACATTTGCAGCACAAATTGACCTGAGGTCAGCCAAAAGGGATGTTGAAATTCTTATTGAAATAATTCCAGTAATAGACACACTTAGTGAGGTTACTTATCACAGAAGAGCTCATGCATAATCTTAACACTTAAATCTGAGCTCAAATATTTTACCTGTTTGCCAGCATAGTGTGAAATTCTTAATTGGAAAGAAGATATGTGCTCATGAATACTATTTTGAACATTCTCTGGTTTACTATTTAAATTTGGGTCTTCACCCCTCTTGTCATGCGGCAAGACACCCATCAGTAGCAACTTGTAATGCAATGGCAACTGCTGGCTCTGTGAGGAAAGCAACGGGAAACTACCCCACTCCTCATTTCCCTAGTACGCCTCTTCAGTGACACCTAGGCTATTTATGACAGCTGTTGGTGGAGCTGCAGAGGATCAAACCAGCCTTCGGGCTAAATACCCAACATACAATTACCTCGATTTACAATATGACTTTTGAGGAGAGCAAACAGTTCTGGGAAGGATTTATTAAAATTTAACAGGTGAGTCCTTGTTTATGGGAAGTAAAAATCATTGGATGAAGCTAATATTAAATTTAACACCATTGACTATTTCAAATATATATTTTAATGAACTTTTCACTGTGTAATATATTATGACTTCTATATTATTTTTAAATTTTGTGTGCATTGTCTGAAGCTTTTAACTTCAATTTCTAATTTCAAATGTGCTTATCTTTTTTTCCGTCAAATATTCCATTGTCACCGAAAGAGTTGGCTGCGCGATGCGGTTCACGTAGCTATAAGATTGCATTCAGGGGATGGTTTTCTGTGGTTATGTGCAAGGATTCAGGGCTGCAACGCACTGAAGATTGACCAGCATGTCTCAGGAATGACTTTTCCAAGTAGCTCAGGAGATATAGCCTACACCGCTAAACTCCAGAACTTCATAAATTTTCCCCGTCGCTAGAAATCACAATGCTTTTCCTCAGAACTGATCGTATCTCTCATGTTTGGTGTTTCTCAATGTTTGGCTGAATTAACTCCAACAGTTCAGAAAAACTGTTACTGTCCATACGCAAAACGCTCTTGTAATCTGCAGGCTCTTGTAAGTGCAGAGTTCATAATAGGTTGCCATGAGAAAATCGTTATTCATCTCGCAAACATTCCTTCCAATTCATTGTTGAACTTCCTAGATTGGGGTATACTTACAGACTGGTAGACCGATACGCCAGTGTATGATAACATTCGAGCCAGTTGGATTCGAGGTGGGAATTTATTTTGTGGACTGGCTCAACTGTGAATGGGCCTCTTTAGGGGGTGGGAGGAGTGGAAAGCCTCGAAGTCTTGAAGTAAATTCCCCAAGCGCTATTTCTGGAGACTTCCAAGAATTCTCCTTATTGTTAGCGGTGTAAACAGATGTTGGGAAAGGAGAAAATAGTTCTGTCAACCATACCAGCTAGAACATAAGACAACGTTGGCTTCTTTAAAAGACTCTCAAAGGGCATTAAATAGGCAATTATACACCAAACAGGCACAAAACCCTGAAATATGCATTTACAGGCAAAATAAGACCAATACATTTTTGTTAAAAGGTAAGTAGGTGCCTAAAACAGATTTATATCTTAATTGCCTGTGTTTCCATACACAGGAATAAAATGGGCAAATAGACAAAATTTCAACCCTATACATAACTTTTACCCACTATGGAAAAAATTACTTTTGCTGTAAGATTATCTGACATAATCCGATAAAATTTACGCAACATGGAGGTGTTGGTAAGAGTAAAAATATAGGGAAACAATGAAACTCCAGATGTCCTGAGATTTCTGTAGGGAAACAAAATAATAAAATGCAAAATAATAAATGCAACAGTTGTCTAGACGTTACCCGTAACACTGCCTGTAAAACAATGAACTCACTACGTGTGACAATTACGAATATGAACTGACGCCAAAATCAGAGTGCACTTGGCACTAGCTGACAATCAATGTTATACTAATTTATTATTTAGCTTTCTGAAGAAAATGTTTCTGCCGAACACACAGTTCATTCCACTCTTATATAGGTAAGTTAGAGTTTTAATCTGTTAATGTTTGATTTCCAGTAAGAATATTGTTTTCATAACTATATCTCATTTTCAATTTATTGCAGATGTCCTTCAGAAGGAAAAGACATTTATTATAAAAGACAATGTTATTGAGCAGGTCTCTCTTTGCTTATTCAAGTGGTAATGGAGGTGATCTGCCCCTGAACGCTGATAACCTGGGTTTTCTGGAAGAGAATACGGATGTTATTGAAGAAGAGGTGGAAACTGAACCTCCCTATTCCTGATGTTATCTGCATCCTAGGTATCTATGCCCCCTTCCACATTTCAAGCACACTAGGGGAAATGGAATCATAATAAAGATTGGTTCTGTTACGGAGATATCCGTGGTAGGTAGAGGTGAAAGAAGGTGCGGGTGTGAATGGGTTTCAAGCTACGAAATTAACGTGCAATGTAAAATTAATTTAAAATTTAACTAGGTTATATTTTCTTTTCAAAAACAAGAGATAACAATCATAACAGGTACAGAGTAGCAAAAATGTTGGTACAATATTACTGGATTCGGGCTCAGTGCCCTTACTTCATAACTCTTGGGCAATCAGCCCCGCCTTACTCCAAAAAAAAAATTTTAGCCAAGGGGCAGAAAACCCCATTCATGCCCAGGAGCACTGGCTCCAAACATTACACATAAAGCCTGCACGAGGCATACAGAAACAAATTTCAAAGAGCGATCCGCTCTCAAAATTGTAAGCCTATCACAAGGCCACACCAAACTCTACCTTCAAGCTGTCCTCTAAGGACGTATTCACAGGGGTAAAATACCCAACCTACGGAGGTCTATTACATGAAAAGAAGGTTGATTACATGACCTCTAAAATAACAATTTGAGAGGAGGCGAACTTGCACTCCTAATACACTTTGTTTTTAAAACCTAATCTGGCTCTGGGCCGCTAACGCAAGGGCTAATCCCATACTACAGAGGTGACTTAGAGAAGAACACTTTACATTACATAAACGAAGAATAGTTTGAGAAAATAAGTTCACCTCAAAACAAATGTGAGTGGGAGCTCGAGAGGGTTAGCACTCTCTATCCCAATATGTAGCTTTACAAGAAAAAGATGAAAAGAGTAATTACATTTTAGGAAAAGGTTACATGATGGAAATGCTTCGAACCCGCCGCGAGTGTTAAACTGCCGACCTAGCAAGAAAAGAAGTTATTAATAGGCCATTACCTGGTGTTGAACGGCTGAAGAAGAAAGAGGCGCTTCCCGCCTCCTGCTATGTACTTAATACACTGAAAGATGGAACAGAAGTGGCCCGGAGACCCCAAAATCAGCAGTTTAAATACTCTCGCGGAAGTTTCTAGGCGTTAGGGGAATGAAAACACCCGCCCACAATGTTTTTATTGGATAGGACCCCGCAACAGATACAAGTTGGGGGAAGATACACCAGATTGGTCAGAAATTACTAAAAGAAATTTGGGATTGGATAAATCTAAAACAAGGGGAAAAAGAGGGGTATACAGCCAACTTAAACAATAACAGAAAGAAATTTAACAAGAAACAAACTTTTGAAATAAAAATTTCTCCAACAAAATAGTTCTTTGACTCCGCACTAGGGTGCGCTATTGTTGATCTTCAGTAGTGTCCTCTAGAAGAGAAAGTTCACACTTCTTACTTCAAGCGAAACAAAAACACATCAAAAGTGACACAGTTCAAAAACTCAAAATTTTCCACGTGGTGACATCTTCTGAGAAAGTAGAGAATTAATAGAATAGATAAAGTTCAACCTTCCTCCAGAAGAGGAGTTTCAACTGGCGCAACTTTTAAATAAACGGTGTAGAGGTGTACCGCCCGGTACAGACCTCCCCCCCCCCAAAGTTCCTCCAGGGGTGACACATGAAATCAGTTTGAAACAAAGTCCAAGTAATGATGTTGATACGAAGATAGATAGCAGAAGCATTTACAAGATTTCTTAATTCAGTTTCAAAATGTTGTTGTTGCAGGTGAATGAAAGTCTTTATGTTTGTAGAATTTGAATTTCTGAAGATAAACTTTTAATACTTAAAGGTGAAGAAAAATTTTGCAATGTCCACCAAATATTGTTGTTGAATTCCCAAGTGTAGTTATTGCTTATGGTGACTGTCCATGTAGTTGATGTAGATTGTGTCGGATGGCCAGACCGGCCGTTGCAGCTTGCGTCCAACGGAGGCCGCTCGGACCCCTCAAGTACCCTGAGATACCGCTCGCCCGCACTATGAGGGGAGCAGAGGTGTTGAAGTACGCCGCGCCCGCGGTGAACAGATACAGGCTGCGGGCATGTAGCAGGTCGTGCGCCGCACATCAGCCTTGGCCGGGAGGAGAGCTCCGGCTCGCCGTGCACATGTCGTCCTCGCTGGAGAGGAGGGGGCCCATCCCCCTCCCCAGTCGCTGCACGGCGCTGCGCGGCTGCGGGGGCGCTGAAACATTAAAGCTAGGCGGCAGAATTGTGTTGGACTATCATCTTCTTTGAGGGTACAGGCTTGTGGAGAGGTTGAGGGGCCAGCGGCGTGTAGATATCCATGGCATTTACTATTATGAAGCCACAGTGTAAGGTGGAGCAGGAGACGGGAGCGTGGTAATGGCCGTGGCAAGAACAGGATGGCAGTTTAACGGGTCGGGGCAGGTTTTACACAAGGCTTACATCTAAAACCAAAATATTACAGAAGGGGCAGAATGCCTTAAAAGTGAAACTCAAAAAAAAATATAACCTTCATATCCTTTCAAAATAATATGAAGCAAGTTAATACAGAAATTACACCGGTTTCACCTGGGACAGGTGAACTCTAAATATCCTCTCGGTGGCTGGATTACTTAGCAATAAGGTAACCGGCGTAAGAAAATCGAGAATGATACAAGGCCCATGAAATCTGGGGGCAAGCTTGCCCGCGGGAACAAAATTTTTGACCATAACCTGGTCACCTACCTTCAAAGTGGTGGGTCTCCGTCCACGATCATACCTTTCCCTAACCTTTTCATGAGACACTTTAAGATTGGCTTTAGCCTTCTTCCAAAGATCTTTAATGTTATCCGGATCTATTGTCTCGGGTAGAATGTCATTCAAAGACCAGAGGTTAGAGAGCGGCGAGTTGGGAACAAACTTGAACATCAAAGAAGCTGGAGTAAACTTGTGAGATTCATGAACCGCCGAATTCAAAGCAAAAGCTATCCAATGCAGGGACGTGTCCCACCTGGAAGGATCTTCATGATGATAGGCAATGAGTGCGGACCTGAGATTACGGTTAACCCGTTCAGCCAGAGATGGTTGAGGGTAATAAGCAGAAGTAGTTACATGAGAGATGGACAAGTCAAAACAGAATTTACGAAATAAATTTGATGTGAACGCCTTAGCATTATCAGATACAATATATTGACACGGACCAAAAGAAGCAAAAATAGAATTTAAGCAAGTAATGGTTGACTGAGCGGTAGCCAGCTTAGTCGGAAATAACCAGGAAAATCTTGTAAAACCATCTACACACACAAAGATGAACTTGTTGGCATTGCCCTTTGACTGGGGGAAGGGTCCCACATAATCAATATACAGGCGTTCCATGGGGCGCGACGCTTGATGAGAAGACAAAAGGCCTACTTTAGTGGACATGGTGGGTTTACTGATCAAACAAGATTTACAAGCTTTTACGAGTTCCCGAATTTCACCGTCCATACCTTTCCATATGAACATTTCACGAATCTTTTCACGAGTTTTAAAGATTCCAAGATGCCCCCCCAATGGGGTCTCATGATAGTATTTGAAGATCATAGGTACAAGAACCGCTGGAACAACAACTTTCATCAACTTATCATGCCTCGAAGGGCAACATAGAACACCATTCCTCAGAACATAAGGGACAGCATGTTCCCCAGAAGAAAGGGTTTCCATTATCGGAGCCAGCGTAGGATCTTCACGTTGGTATTTCTCGATATCCCTAAAGAGCATGGGAGCATCGGTTAGGATGGCATTAACCTCGGATAGTATGGACTCGGAAGGTGATGAACTGTCGACCGGTTCATGGGTCTCGACCTCGTTTGAAAACATACGGCTGAGTCCATCAGCCACAACATTTTCGGTACCTCTGATATGCCTGACATCGAATTGGAAGGCGGAAATACGGATGGCCCAACGGGCTATACGACCAGTACGACGCGGTCTAACTAAGACCCAGCTTAAGGCTTGGTTATCTGTCTCCAGGTCGAATTTGACATGTTCCAGATAGAGACGGAACTTTTCTAAGGCGAATAAGACTGCCAACCCTTCGAGCTCATAGATGGAATACTTGGCTTCTTGAGCCGATAGAGTCCTAGATGCATAGGCGATGGGACGCCTCCCTAGTTCAGTCTCTTGAAGAAGGACTGCAGCTACAGCTGACGACGACGCGTCCGTTTGGACGATGAATTTCTTCGAGAAATCAGGCATAGCAAGTACAGGGGCATTACAGAGAGCTAATTTAAGATCTTCGAAAGCGGCTTGTTGAGAAGGTCCCCACTCGAATTTGATGCCTTTCCTACGAAGAAGGTTTAAGGGCGCCGCTCTATTAGCGAAGTTAGGGATAAACTTCTTGAAGAAATTCACCATACCAATGAATCTAGCGATACCTTTGATGTCCTTAGGAGGTTTAAAATCACGGATGGCCTGTGTTCTAGAATGATCGACAGCTACCCCATCGGGTGACACAATATGCCCTAGGAATGACATAGAGGGCTTAGCAAAGGCAACCTTGGACAACTTGACAGTTAACCCAGCCTTACGAAGGCGATTCAGAACTTCTCGCAGATGATCTAGATGTTCTTCAAAAGTCTCGGAAAATACGACGACATCATCCAAGTAGTAATATAAGTACTCAAATTTGATGTCGGAAAAGACCCTATCTAGTAGCCTAGTGAGCACAGCTGCCCCCGTGGGGAGCCCGAAAGGCACGCGGTTGTATTCGTATAAGTTCCAGTCCGTGGCAAACGCTGTAAGATGTTTAGACTCTTCGGCAAGGGGAATTTGATTATAGGCCTGATTCAAGTCCAAGATGGTGAAGAACTTGGCCTTACGAAACCATGAAAAGCAAGAATGAAGGTCGGGAAGGGGCACAGATTGCAACACCACCTTCCGATTGAGAGCCCTGTAATCAATGACAGGCCTGAAGCCCCCTTGGGGTTTCGGGACTAGAAAAATAGGCGAAGAATACGCTGACTTAGAGGGCCTAATAATACCATCTTTCAACATCTGCTCGATAATTTCTTTCAGAGCCTTCATTTTAGGTGGAGATAGCCTATACGGTGGAAAACGGACAGGAATCGAATCCGTGACCTCAATTTTGTATTCAATAAGGTCAGTAACACCAAGAGTATCAGAGAACACCTCGGGAAACGACTGACACAGTTTCCGAATACTATCAGCCTGCTCCTCAGGTAGATGTCTAAGGTCTAACAACATCTCATCCTGGGTAGGCGAAATAGATGAACATGATACAGAATTACACTTTAACAAGGGAATTCTACAATTGGACGCAAATTTGAATGTGCACGACCTACTCTGGAGATCGAGCACAAGACCAGTGTGAGAAATGAAGTCCGCTCCCAATATGATGGGGCAAGACAAGTGCTTAGCCACAAACAGTTTGATTTTCCATGTAAATTTAAAAATACGAATTTTGACCAGTATGGAACCTAGAATTTCTAATGGCGATGAATTAGCCGAAACATATTGAATAAGAGAAGAGACATGGTCAGGTAGTTTACAAACAGATTTCAATTTAGAATACCATTCAGCCGAAATAATCGAACAAACACTGCCTGAATCTAAGAGAGCTGTTATAGGCTCGTTATTTAACTCAATCTTAAGAAAAGGAACAGGTGCGGGGGTATCCGCCGCAATCCTAAGACATTCTTTAGGGCATTCAAAAGATGAATTTGAAGGCTGATTGTTCTCTGCATTTACAACCTGTTTACTAGGGGCTGAGTCTCGGGAAGATGGATTAGTCGACTCAGCCGATGCCACTAGTCACTTTTTATTATTGGTATAGGTGGAATTTGCACCAGAAGTTGAGCAGGAGGGGGTGCTATTTGAGTTTGGGCAATTTTTGGCGATATGTGAGAAGGCCCCACACTTAAAACAGCCTTGTGATGAACCAGCTCCATTATTTGCCCTACTAGACTTGATCAGAGGACACTTATTGCGCAGATGGTCAGGCGACCCGCAAGCATAACATTTACGAGGGGTGACTGATCGGCGAGGTGGAAGCCGAGTATTACTAAAAGAAGGCGGGGGTTCTTTTGCCACACGCAAGGAATCGGCATACCTAACTCCTTCCGCAGAGACGGCTAATGCTTCCAGTTCAGAGAAGGTTTGCGGGCACGCCGCGAAACACAAATATGACCTGTAGGGTGGTGAAATCCCTTCGATAATAGCTTGCACGATCTGATCCTCAGGGAAGTGGAGAGCAAACACCCTAGTATAAAACTTAATATCTTGGATGAAGTCTGCCAGGTTTTCATCCAAGCGCTGTACCCGATAATAGTATTTCTGAATAAGAGATGACCTCGCGCGGGCAGGAATAAAATTTGCAAGCAGATGTGCATGGAAATCTTCGATAGATGACTGTTCAGCTATGGCTCTTACTATTTTATCTGAGAGAACCCCAATAGCATAAGGATAGATAATTTGCAAAATTTGACATGGGGAAAGAGAAAACACAAGGGCATGATCCTGAAATTCCACTAGAAATCTTAAAAATGAAATTACGTCACTGGTGGTATTAACGGAAAACTTGGATATACCTCTGAGCAACATTGCCAATGGATGAGGCAAGCTGCTAAACCCGGGCGACATAGTAGGTAAAGGTTTCAATGGCAAGGAAGTTAATTCAGCACGTACATTGTTCAACGATGTGCGGCGTTCAGACTCGTTGTCCAATGGGGCAGAGATAGTTTGAGCAGCAACGGTTATCCTATTGCCTTCTCCCTTAGCAGGTTCTTCCTCACTACTTACATTCACTATGGTGGGCTGATCAGATTTGGGAGGAACTTCCCCAGTTAACAATTGAGTGACTTTACTAGACAATTCAGAGATAGTTTCAAGGAGCGTATTAGCTTGCTTCCTCTGAACGTCATTCACCTTCAGAGACAACAGATCATTAACTCTATTTGAAAAGTGATATAATCTGCCTTGCACACGCTTAATTTGGTTAGGAGACGGATCATTTTCATCAAAAAAACTAACTACGGAAGCTAGCCCAGTAATATTCTCCGTGATCGTGGAAAGAGAGTCGTCAATTTCTTTCTCTCCCAAATTGGGGATGGAAATGGGCAAATCAAGGGACTCTCTAAGCTTGTTAGTGTCTATTGCAACCGTGCCTCCAGATTGAACGTTTCTGATAGTTAACTCGTATATCAACTCCTCTTTGCGCAAATAGTTAAGGAGGAGAACATCGCGAGGGCCGGACATGATGACAGAACAATAAAAAAAAACTCAAAAAATTCCAGCAACTGAGAAAATTGTTAGAGTTCGAATTAAAGCAATGTTTAGCCGTCAAAAGGGGCTAAATTGAGACCCATTCAACCACGCTCTGCTACCACTTGTTACGGAGATATCCGTGGTAGGTAGAGGTGAAAGAAGGTGCGGGTGTGAATGGGTTTCAAGCTACGAAATTAACGTGCAATGTAAAATTAATTTAAAATTTAACTAGGTTATATTTTCTTTTCAAAAACAAGAGATAACAATCATAACAGGTACAGAGTAGCAAAAATGTAGGTACAATATTACTGGATTCGGGCTCAGTTCCCTTACTTCATAACTCTTGGGCAATCAGCCCCGCCTTACTCCAAAAAAAAAATTTTAGCCAAGGGGCAGAAAACCCCATTCATGCCCAGGAGCACTGGCTCCAAACATTACACATAAAGCCTGCACGAGGCATACAGAAACAAATTTCAAAGAGCGATCCGCTCTCAAAATTGTAAGCCTATCACAAGGCCACACCAAACTCTACCTTCAAGCTGTCCTCTAAGGACGTATTCACAGGGGTAAAATACCCAACCTACGGAGGTCTATTACATGAAAAGAAGGTTGATTACATGACCTCTAAAATAACAATTTGAGAGGAGGCGAACTTGCACTCCTAATACACTTTGTTTTTAAAACCTAATCTGGCTCTGGGCCGCTAACGCAAGGGCTAATCCCATACTACAGAGGTGACTTAGAGAAGAACACTTTACATTACATAAACGAAGAATAGTTTGAGAAAATAAGTTCACCTCAAAACAAATGTGAGTGGGAGCTCGAGAGGGTTAGCACTCTCTATCCCAATATGTAGCTTTACAAGAAAAAGATGAAAAGAGTAATTACATTTTAGGAAAAGGTTACATGATGGAAATGCTTCGAACCCGCCGCGAGTGTTAAACTGCCGACCTAGCAAGAAAAGAAGTTATTAATAGGCCATTACCTGGTGTTGAACGGCTGAAGAAGAAAGAGGCGCTTCCCGCCTCCTGCTATGTACTTAATACACTGAAAGATGGAACAGAAGTGGCCCGGAGACCCCAAAATCAGCAGTTTAAATACTCTCGCGGAAGTTTCTAGGCGTTAGGGGAATGAAAACACCCGCCCACAATGTTTTTATTGGATAGGACCCCGCAACAGATACAAGTTGGGGGAAGATACACCAGATTGGTCAGAAATTACTAAAAGAAATTCGGGATTGGATAAATCTAAAACAAGGGGAAAAAGAGGGGTATACAGCCAACTTAAACAATAACAGAAAGAAATTTAACAAGAAACAAACTTTTGAAATAAAAATTTCTCCAACAAAATAGTTCTTTGACTCCGCACTAGGGTGCGCTATTGTTGATCTTCAGTAGTGTCCTCTAGAAGAGAAAGTTCACACTTCTTACTTCAAGCGAAACAAAAACACATCAAAAGTGACACAGTTCAAAAACTCAAAATTTTCCACGTGGTGACATCTTCTGAGAAAGTAGAGAATTAATAGAATAGATAAAGTTCAACCTTCCTCCAGAAGAGGAGTTTCAACTGGCGCAACTTTTAAATAAACGGTGTAGAGGTGTACCGCCCGGTACAGGTTCATTTGGAACAAAGTGGTCACACAGGTCAGTACTGTAGAGCAGTGGCGGCCCGTGGCCAAATTATCCGGCGGGGCACAACTTATAAAGTAATATGGACAGTCAAGTAGAAACTTAAGGTATCGGTTGCAAAATATAACACTAATGCGCATGTGAATAAATACACTAACAACTGACTTGTAGATCAGCTTATCGCGTTTACAGTTGGTGCCAGTTAGATATTAACACCAACGAAAAAGACAGTGAAAGGTGGGGTCAAAGGAACCGGGACACGAACCCGTGACCTCTCCATTTCCGGTCAAGTGTTATTTCAGTGAGATAAATGGCCAGGGATAAACTGATCCACATTTCATTTATAACTTGTTCCCCTACAATTCAAGTAATAATGAATACACTAACCTTCTTATTTATAGATGAAGCCCATTCTTCAATCCTTTGCTTGAGCAAATACTTCGATAACTCGCTGGTTGAAGTCGGGAATCGAACGTCATTTTACTTTCAATTGAAAGCATGGCCAGGGCCGTTAGTCTGTCTTGACTCATCGTATTCTTCAAGAAGGTCTTTATTCGATTTAGAGTAGAGAAACACCTTTCACTTTTCACTGTCGACATCGGGATTTATTGAACGTGTCTTGCATATTGTTGCGCAGGAAAAATTGCAAACGCCCCGCAGCACCATCTGCCGCACGCACGTCGACCCTGGAATATAACACTTCAAGTTCAGTCCTGAGCCTGGCTTTGTTCACTTTCGGGTACGTGTTTACGGTTGACGCGAAATCTTTTTCCGGAAAGCGAGTACAAAATTCTCCAAAACTTGATACCCGAAAAAGGTTGGCAGCTGCTAAATGGCCTGTGAAACGAAATCTTTCTTCTGCATGTAGTAAAATAGTATCACATGTTTCCAAAACGGCGATTCGTTTTCGTTGCTGGAAAGTTCGCTGCCGCTTAGGAGGAACTGGAGCTTCGTAGTCATCAGTTTCCTCTAAATCTCTCTGGCACGAAAAAGGGGAAGGATGAGGGGAAGAAGAAAGGAAGGGAAGGGGAGAGGGTTTGGGTGGAACCAAAAGGAAGAATTACGAGAAGTAAGGGGGGGGAGTGGTGAAACGCAGAAGGATAGGGAGGGAGGGGGAGGAAATAAATAACTAGAGATGGTGATAGGGGTGCTGAATATTGAGGGGTTGATGGGGAAGTTAGGGAATAGGGAAAATGTGGATTTAGTTGAAGGATTTTGAGATGATTGCTCTAGCAGAGACGTGGTTAGGGAAAGGGGTTGAAATTACATGGAACGGTTATAGAGTAGTTAACGTGTTAAGGAAAAAATAGGGAAGAGGCGCCGAAACCCAGGGGGCACAGTAGTTTTAATAAGGAGTGAGATAGCTGAATGGGTGGAGACATTACACACTCGGGTAGAAGGGGTAGTGTGGTTGAGAGAAAAATGGGAAAGAGGGCAGCGGAAGCAATTTGTCTGGCACTGCTTCATAACCATCCGAGCGATTCAGTTTATGCAAATAAACATTTTTTGACGAACTGATTGAAGAAATAAACACAATTAAAGGGATATGTGTAGAAGATGGGACGATTTTATGGGGAGACTGGAATGCGAGAGTGAGCAATAGGGTACCGGTGTAGGGGAAAGAAGTAAAAGTAGACGGGGAACTGCAAAAAAAGAGTAAGGATAATGGTGTGAATAGTTATGGAGAAAGGTTATTAGAGTTATGTGCTATAGAACATTTATTTATTTTAAATGGGTGGATGAAGGGGGATAGTGTTGGAGATTTGACGTATATTACAACAAATGGAGGGAGTGTAGTGGATATAGGAATAAGCTCAGAGATAGCGTTGAGGAGAATAATAAGTTTTGACGTGTTAGAATGTGGGTTAACGAAACATATGCCTATCAAAATAAAATTGAGAACTTTGGTTGCTGATGAGAAGGGAAAGATGGGGGAAAGTAGGGAGAGATACAAGAATCGAGGATGGAAGTATGTATGGGATGATAATACTAAAGAGAAACTGAGACGGCATTTGAAAGAGGAGGGAGATATATTAAGGGTAGGAAGTGAAAGGGCGGCAGAATGGAGCGATATGGATAATGTGCTAAAATTAATAGAACACCCTGTATGGAGGGTGGGGAAGAAAGTGAGGAGAAGGGTAGAGGGAAAAAAGAATAAAATGAATGGATGGTTTGATGAAGACTGCAGGAGGAAACGTGAGGTTGTAATGAGAGCCCTAGCGGAGTTTAGGAAGGAGAGTGTGCAAGAAGAAAGGAAGGAATATTGTAAATTGAGAAGGGAATATAAGGAGGCATTGAATGAGAAGAAAAGAGGATGGAAGGAGGCGGAAGCTGAAAAATAAATAGATATTGTCGAGAGAAGAAATTTGAGAGGATTTGGGAGTCAATAAACAAGATCAGAAGAACGAAACCGGTGGGGAAGGGAGATAAAATAGGAGAAGACAAGTGGGTTAAGCATTTTAAAAGGCTTTTAGAAAGGGAGGGGAAATTGGGTAGAGAAATAGACAAGTCACATATAGGAAGGGAATTGGAAGTCGTCATTACAATATTGGATGGGGAGATAATTAGAGTATTAAAAAGTGCTAGACCCGAGGCTGCGGGAGGTGTGAACGGTATTTCCAATAGTGTATGGAAGGAGGTTGGGGAAAATGAACCAATGTTGAGGGGGATTGTGAAATTCTTTAATAGGTTGCTGGAAACGGGGAAATTTCCTAGAGAATGGAGGAAGGGGGTATTATGCCCTATTTATAAAAATAAAGAAGCTAGGAATGATCCTAGCAACTATACAGGAATTACACTCCTAGACTCGTTGTCGAAGGTGTATACAGGGATTTTGGCTAATAGGATAACAAATTGGGCGGAACAGTACGGTAGGATATCTGAGTTCCAAAGTGGATTTAGGAAAGAAAGGAATACAGTCGATAATGTTTGGATTCTGGACACTTTGATTACAAAGTATTTGAGGATAGCAGAGCGTAAATTATATGTAGCAGCGATCGATTTAGAAAAAGCCTTCGATACGATCAGTAGGGAGGCGCTATTTTTAGATTAAGGGAGGTTAGAATGTCGAAGAAGATGAGGGTGGCAGTATAAACAATTTATGAGGAAGTGTTTGTGATTATTAAATTTCAGGATGGAAGGATGAGTAAATGTTTTGAATCGAAAAGCGGGCTGAGACAGGGGTGTAAGTTATCCCCGACATTATTTATATTATTTATAAATAATATTTTAGAGGGTCATGGTGGAGAGGCATAGCAATGCCCTTGGATAGGGAAAATGGAGGTTCCGGGGTTGCTCTTCGTGGATGACTTATTGATTTTAGCTTTGACGACAAGTGGGTTGCAAAAAGGGTTGGACAAAGTAGTTGAGTATACTAGGAAGTTGTCTCTCAGAGTAAATGTAAGAAAGACTCAGATATTGGTGTGTAGGAAAAGGGGTGGGAGAAAGAATAAGGAAGTGTGGAGGCTAGATCAGAAAGAAATTAGACCAGGGGGGAAATGGAGTATCTATGTACAATAATTAGTAAGAATGCTTCTTGGAAAAATCAGTGTAAGAGGGCAAAAATTAAAGGAAGAGGAGTGCTTGCGGCGATGTGGTGCTGTAGATTGAGAAGACTGAGTGGACTATTGGACTTGGAATGGTAACTGTTTGTTTGTGTGTAAGTGAGATATAAAAACGTTAAATTGTTTTAAGTGCGATGATGAGGAATGTAAAATGGTTGTTAGTTGATGTTTAAGTCTGACGTTTAATAAGGTGAGATGTAGTGGGCGAGAATAGTGCGAGGGAAGAGGGAGGGGTTGGGACTTGACCCACCCCAAAGAAGTTAGGCTTGAGCATGTCTGCACGGGGAAAAAAGGAGAGGGAAGATAGAGAGCTGACAATGAACAGAGTAGGTGTGACGTACATAGAGGAAGTGTGTGGCAGGCCATGTGTTGGGTCTGGTTTCCGCCAAACTGGCTTGTCACACATTGTAAGGTAGGGATACAGTGTCAGAAAGTTTAGGTGAGATATGAGATCAGTTCTCACGTGGCGAGGCTGGTGGCTGCGGTCAACGGGTTGGTGGGCATGTATTCCATACCAGGGCTGACGCAGCGACTAGTCTACTAACAATTTTTAGGTGGCAGGTAGGAGTAGGGGAATAGGGTAGTTTGTAGTGCGGTGCTTCCTGCACGTATGCTGACTATCCGCATACGTATGGGAGGACACTGAGTAGATGTAGAGGTAGATAATTTGGTTAAGTCGTTTTAGGAGAGATATAGTGCCTATTGTTTGTTTGTTTGTTTGTTCTGTGTTTCGCTCTATCCTTATTACCTGTAAGCCGATGGTGTACACTAGGGTGGGTAATAAAGATATATATGTATGTATGTATGTATGTATGTATGTATGTATGTATGTATGTATGTATGTATGTATGTATGTATGTATGTATGTATGTATGTATGTATGTATGTATGTATGTATGTATGTAAAGTTTCCTCTAAATCAGACCGAATGCTTCTGATGTTACGAACAAAGTTTGCTAGGAATTCAGATACCAAGACAGGGTCAATATTACGCATCTGAATTTGGAAGAACAGTATATCAACATGAGGCATTACTCTATGGAAGAAATTCAGCCAATATATGAAGTCAGCGTCGTTCAGTAATCTGATAAATCCAGAAGCTTGTCCTACAGTGTTTTGATCTGTCTCTGTTTCGCATATTGTTTGGAAGCAATCAATCAGGACGTCTCTGTTTTCGAACACTGTTTTGACAATGCGGGTCTGAAAGTTTCGACGCGTTGGAGCTGCTTTCGGCAATCGGCGCATTACAACTGTATCTAGTAGTTCGGTGCGTTTACTAGAGCGACTGAGAAAGGAGGATATTCCCTGAATATCACTGAAAAATATCTTCACTTCTTTCATATCGGACGTGGCTTTCTGCTTAATCAAATTTTCTACATGAGCATAACGATGAACAAAATTAGCTTCATTATATACTTCCTTTATGCGTGCTTGTACACCAGTCTGCACACCGCTCATTACACTAGCCCCATCAAATGTTTGACAAATTAGTTTTTCAGGGGTTTTGTCAATACCCAACTTACATAGTTCACTGGAAATCACAGAGTTTATACCTACAGCTGTATGACTGGATGCCAGAAAGAAACTCCCAAACCGCTCATGTATTTCGCCATTTATGTGATAGCGAAATATAAGCACCACCTGCATTTTCGTTGCATTGTCAGTTGTTTCATCTGCTTGGATGGCTAAGTATATAGCAACACTAATTTATTTCATTATAAAAGTATGACATACTTCGAGCATAGCATCTACAGTAGTGTATCGTTCTGTATCGTCTTCGACGTACCCTTAGAAACTGTTGCAGATTCTAAATGTTCTTTCATTGCGATATCCAAGCTAGCTACAAAGTCAACTAAACCGCGAAATATTCAGGATTGTTTGAATCGGTTGATTCATCATGGCCGCGGAGTGCAAGTTCAAACACACCGCAGAAGTTCAGATAATCAATCAGACGAGATAAAATATATCTATTTTCGTCGACCTGTTCATGCTGTTTACGAAGTGAAAGTCTGTACCCACTATCAAGTTGCATCCTTATGTCCAGCTCACTTAGAAGTGCGAGATCCATTTCGTTCCTTAAATGTTTCTTCGATTCACTGTGTTTTTTTCAGTTTTTCATTCAAATGCTTTAAAACTTTGACACCTGTTGTGCTCCACGCATCGTCACCACCGAATAGAATGCAAGGAAAACAAAAAATTAATTTCTCTCTTCGCATCCACATAACCATTTCGCTTTAGCATACATACCGCTATTAAATTTTCTGTTGAAATTCCTGTTTTCTTCCTTCCGTCTGCTGCACAATAATCATATCAAGTCGCGGTGGTCCTAAACTCTTGGCACGAACTCTGATCTCAGAATGTAATTGTTTTCCAATTAACTCACTGACTTTATTCATTTTGAAATAAACAAGCACACAAATACAAAAAATATAACACTGAAGAGAATTCACGTCACACCCAGTGTTATTGTAACTAACTTATCAGTGATACCTCGAGCAAAAGAGAACGCGTGTAAGTGCCGGAACAAAATGTTACTGTTGCTAATTATTGGTCTCTTGGTTATCTGATATCGCTTATACAGATATAGGAACACGGTTACCTCATTTAAGAAAACTTATTTTAGTTACTTGAACATCTGAAAACAACTAAATCCCTGCAGGAGCGATATGAACGCATTTTTAAATAAACAAGACTGAAATATTATTAAATTTACTTTAGTTACAGAATTGGTGAATTGGCTACACTGATGTTTGTAAAGCGTGGATATTTCTCGTGATCTGTTATTTGCTCCATGCGCATGCGTTGCAGAAGTCCTCGAGGATCTGAGTGCCCAACCTGAAGTACTCCCCGTCGCCCGCTCATCCATACAAGCCCACAGCTGTCATGGACGTTCACCATCTTCAAATACTATGTTATAATGTGCAGGCGCGTCTTTTGGACACGAGACGGTCTAGTGCCCAGAACTGCAAAGTTCGCCTGCCACTCACCTCGCAAGGCTCCTGCAGTCATTGTCGTGCTCACAGCAACAGCTTGTCTCTTTAAATACAAAAGGTATCCTCTCTTCGTGCTTAAAGACATGGTGGGTTTAAATGCCTACCAAAATCCGTAATCCAGTTAAGAATATAGCATTTTGTCGTGATAGTATTTGTAGAAATAATTATGCTGTTCGGCCGTAGCCCAATTAAATTATAAATTCTTTCCTGAAATTCTGAGTGCAAAAACTTGACAGGGCACGTGCCCTTTGTCCCTAAGAGCCAACCGCCACTGCTGTAGAATCCAGTTATCCATTCAGTAAAATAAAAAATAGATAGTTTTTGCTCTTTCTCTGGTTTTAAAAAGACAGTTCGTGTTAATGAACTTGTTAGTGAGATCAAAAAACAGAGAACTAACATGATGCATAAGTGGCTGTAGTTTTCAATAAGTGCAGCAGAATTGTAAGCTTTCACAGGAAAGAAATTTGTGATGGGGTATCATGTTTTGCCTATCATGCTGATCTTGAGTGCCTTACATACCATCGATGATGCCAAGAAAACGAGTTGAAGAAATTAGAGCCATTCTTCACTTCAATGAAAATGAAAACCTACAACCTGTTTTCCAGTCATTGACCGGGTCAGGGATGTAATTAATGAAACAGATATAGGCTGTTAGTACGATGGGGTCGCCACTCCCAAAGTGATTTATTAATGAATGATAGATGCTATTAAATGAGAATGGAGAGTGTTGCTGGAATGAAAGATGACAGGGAAAACCGGAGTACCCGGAGAAAAACCAGTCCCGCCTCCGCTTTGTCCAGCACAAATCTCACATGGAGTGACCGGGATTTGAACCACGGTATCCAGCGGTGAGAGGCCGACGCGCTACCGTCTGAGCCACGGAGGCTCCTCTTCACTTCAATATTAATGTTAAAAGGAGTCCTAATTCAATTACAAGTTGAAGTTCTAGGAACCTACTCTATATGAGTATGTGCCACCAACAGTTCAAGAATGCTGTGGTAACTAACTCTAAGAGCACAAATATTTTGTGATTTTTTCCTCTGTTTCACAAATTTCCAAAAATTGTTCCTGCATATTCTACAATATGAACTTGAAGTGTTGAACGAAACATGCAGATATATAAATTGCATTCTTAATTTTTTAAACTCTTGTACCGGTACATTTTACCCTTACAGACATTTGGGTTACATTTGACCCAAGCTTTCCTGGGACACTGAAAATTACTATAAATGTTTTATATGCAAATATTTCTTCTTCATACTCTAAATTATAATGAAAATGTTGTCTTATCACTTTTTATTCCCTGAAAAGCTTATGGTCCGGAAAGGGTTGTCCACTTCTTCTTTTAAGCATCCATTTGTGGATGTTGGTGACCACATGTTGCATTATAGTCTGACTTTTTATTGCGTGAAGCATATGGTTGACTGTAAGTTGTACTGTGTAGAAGGTAAGATTGAGTATTTTGCAAAAGATATCCCAGGTATGGAGTCCTTTCTCATCTTAAACGTTATTAGCACTTCTCTATTTCTATTCACATGTTTCGAGACTTCCGTATTGCGTACTCTCATAGACCACAGCATTTAAGCATCGAGGGTAAGACAATATTTCAAAAGGCCGTGATCTTCTTCCTTGTAGCCATTTCTAGCGTCCATCCCTCAACACAGTACAAATGTATAGACCAGATATTTCATTTGACGGATGTTACACTAAGATTGTGGTACAGATCTGTACATGTAAGAACTATCTTGAATTTCATGAAACCTCTATTTGCATTCTCTACGTGGCATTTCATTTCAGTGCCTGATGTCCATTCTTTACAAAGCCATCTTCCAAGTTATTTAAACTTTCTACTCATTCTATTGGTGAGTCATTTAGTATTAGGGAGTACTGGAAAATGAACCTGGCTCTTGAGAGACAATCATAAAGTTTGTTTTCTTGTCTTCTTAATATTCTCTTACTATACAAAGAAGTTGTTGAAGCTGATGTAAATTATCAGCAATCTGTACTGTATCACCAGCATAACATCTGTTATTGAATCGGATGACATTCATATTCATTCTTTTATGTACATTTGATTCCATCAAAAACCCAATACCAGTTCAAACACAGAAATGTTAAAGCTTGTCTCAAATTCTAAATTTGTTTTCAGGAATGTACTGTACTGAAATGAAATGACGTATGGCTTTTAGAGTCGGGAGTGTCTGAGGACAAGATTGGCTCGCCAGATGCAGGTCTTTTATTTGACTCCTTTAGGCGACCTGCTCGTCGTGATGAGGATGAAATGATGAAGACGACGCATACACCCAGCCCCCGTGCCAGATAAAGTAATCAATTATGGTTAAAATTCCCGACCCTACCGGGAAATGAACCCTGGACCTCTGTGACCAAAGGCCAGCACGCTAATCATTTAGCCATGGAGCCAGATGTACTGTACCGAGAATTGACTTCCTGCTGAAAGTGAGGGGAATATAGCGTTGTTACAGTGAGTGTAATCTACTCATAAATACGGTAGCTTCGACGAAGGGAAGATGAAGCAATAGTAATGTGTAACCGAGTGTGTTGTATGGGCCATATAGTGTAGCTTGCATTCTGGAGATCGTAGGTTCGAAACGCATCATTGGCAGCCTTGAAGATTGTTCTCCGTAGTTTCCCTATTTTTACACCAGGCAAATACTAGGGCTGTTATTATGACCACGGCTCTTCTTCCCCAGGCCTCTTTAACCCCTTCGGTCCCAATTTATTTTGGTGGAAGAAAAAAATTTTTTTACAGTAGTTCTTGCATATATATCACTTTTGTAATATCATTTGAAAATTTTGTTGACCTAATACTCACCGTTCAAAAAATAGAGCATGTACAGTATACTGTACATCAGGACTCAAGTGTCATGGAGTTCTGGTATTCTAGTTATAAGAATTAAGACTGATTTTCTTGATACTTAGGCAAGTTATAACATTAAACTACATATCAAACAAAAGAAAACTATTGAAATGAAATAACCTTTTATTCCTTTGCATTCATTAAGTCTATTTACAAATATATACAATTATTTGCATGAATTGATATACATAAATTCCAGTTTCAACAGTCAATTCATCGCTTATGAAACAATGCAAAGCAGTTCCTGTTTCTGTTGATGCACAAGTGAACTTCACATTTCCTGCAAAATATATGCGACCGTTGCGTACATTTGACCTGTTTACATCGTGTGGGCTCTTTCTTACAGTCATGTTCAGGCAAATGGTCGACAGTGTCCGTCTGTACTTCTCTCAGCGGCCTCCGCTCTTTTCTCTGTTGTTTGGTTGATAAGGGTGAATAATCAGGGCTTGTAGATGGTCTCCCTCTTTTGGTACCCCTACAAGGCTTGCCAACCTTCACAAAAGCTTCAGCCACTTGAAGTCTAAATTCCAGCAAATCCAAAATATCTTTAGTCAGGATACCAGCTTTTTGAGCATCTCTCCTATACTCTAACCAACTATTTACAACAGCAAAGTCAACAGCATGAAAGATCATCCTCAAAGTCCACTTTTTACAGCGAAGAAAAATTCTATACAAGCTTATCAGCTGATCAAACAAGTCAACCCCTCCCATTCCGTGGTTGTACCTCATCACAAGTTCAGGTCTAGGTATTTCAATATATTTCGCATTAGCTTTGTCCCACCTTTTCACTTTATCCTGTTTTCCAATCCCCAAATAATTTGAAGCAAGTACAACCCCTCTGCTATCAAACCACTTCACAACTACGACATCTCCATCAGCACTACTTACTTCCTCACTGTATCCTCTCTCTTTTTTCTTTCCCATTTTATCACTTATCAGAGGTGGGTTAGAAAATCTGTTTGTTCTAATAGTGCCTCCTGCAAATATGTTTTTACTTTTCAACACCTGTAACAGATGGTAAGAAGAAAAATAGTTATCGTAATACAACTCATGCCCTGAATGAGACAGTCTGTTGCACAGATGAAGAACAACTGACGGTCCCAAACCATAGAGTTTTAGAGCTGTGGGATCTAATTCTGTAGTACTTCCCTGATATAACAAGAAATCGTAAGCAAGACCTGACTTTCCACAAAGAGCGAACAGTTTTATACCCCACGGGAATGGTTTCCCCTTGACATACTGCTTTACATTCAGCTGGCCGCGAAAAGGGATCATTTGCTCATCAATACTAATTATCTTCTCTATTTCTAGATCCAAGCATTGTTTCCGAATGTAATTGTATATAGGTCTGACTTTCCAGAACCTGTCATTATTTTCTGGCTTTTGTAGGGTGTCCACCAAATGAAGATTGTTGCGAATCTGAAAAAACCTATTACGAGCCATGCTACTCTTGAAAAGATCAAGACCTGTCGCACTGTCCCAGTACATCCTAATACGAGGGTATTTTATGGCACCCATGGCTATATTCAAGCCGAACAATACCTCTATTTCTTCCGGTGTTGTGGGCTTGAAACTTACATCATTTTGTAATGCATATATATTAGTTTTCTGTGACATTTCCTGGAATAGTTGCTCTGGAAGATATCTACGGCAGTATTCAATTGGTGATAGGACTTCTAAGTCAGAGAAACACTCTGAGTACTCAAACTGAGCATCGAAAGGAATAATTGGCTTGTGCCGCCACCGAATATCAGACCGGTCTGTAAGAAACATTTCGTCATATTCATCACCATCATCGTGATTCGCACTTTCTTGATCGCCACTGTCCCCAGCTGTCAAGACTCCTGATTCCCTCGTTTCAACGTCAGCTCCTAAAATATACACATAGAATTAAAAATAAGTAAAGTGTAACAGCTTCTATGGTAACCATTATAACCTGTTTAGTTATGAACACTTACCAACACGCTGGTGTATTAGAACTGGTTCATTATCATTATCCTCAGTGTCACTCACTAAATCTTCCAGATCAGACACATCTCCGTTCTCCAATAAACTGAGAATTGTATCTACATCATTTGGATGTATTCGTGATGAACCTGCAAATCACCAAACAAATTTTACAGGTTATGTAAATAAATATAGCAAAATGTAATTTTAGGTTATGTGATGCATATATTGGCTGGACTACATATATTGGCTTTCGCCTGTGTATGAAACTGTATGGTAAAAGAGTTGGCTATACTAATGCAGGATAATAACTCAGTCACATGATTGCACAACACTTGAGGCCCAATGTACAGTATACTGTACATGTAAATACAAATGAATAATATACCATTTCTAAAGAAAATAACTCGTAGTAATCTGTCACATCTTCACACTCAAACGTCCTTCTTCTGTTCCAGTATGGTAGTTGACCTTAAATATGGCAATATGATATAAAAATGTAATTTATTTATGCCACTTACCTGGCTGATTAACATGTTGCTCCGCCATCTTGTCTGTTTATCTTCATAATTAATCGAATTGTGTATAGATGGCACTCTGATCACAAATACAGCACAGAGAATATATAAATATATCAAGAGCAACAAAAGAAAATATAACTTATAGAGTATTATCTGTGCTGTCATTGAATAAATATCATGTACACTATACTGTACATGGGGACCGAAGGGGTTAAATAATAATCACCACCACTTGCCTTTTCCTAACTCATAGTTGCCGAAAAATATACGATTATATATATAAAAACCCATACAGCCTACTTTCTAATTATCACTATTATGTGTGTTTACTTGGCAGTAAATATAAGTGAATCCCCCGGTTGATGTATGAGACAGCCCTCTGACGATCGGGACACGTAATTCTCATATGTATGTAGTCGAAGTGACCTATAATTCCATGGAAATTACCCCATGCATATAATAAAATATATCGGTTGCAAAGAATTGTATTCAAGTTGACAGTTACCGGTCTGTCCCTTTGTCAGTCTCAAGAAACAAGTCTCTCGAAAAGCGAAACCTTATATTAAGGTCTATCTCCCGGTACATGTCAAACGACTTACTGCGATTTCGCAGCGGGCGACCCACAGAGAGGCCGTCGGACTAACCTTTCTTCCCGGAATCGTCTCAACATGTTAATACAAATTACACGTTTCATTGTACATAATCTCTGATTGTGATTCACTCCTCTCATTTGAGGTTAAACAGTGCTCTCGGCAGTGTTTAAACATGATTGGTTGAACATCAATTTTAGACAGTGTCTAAGTGATAAATAACGTCTCTGCAATACGGCAGCCATACTTAGGCTTTGTTTAACCGTAGACATCATCTAAATACTGTTTCTGCAATCGGCCCTATGTTTTGTAGTTAGAGATGTAAATGCTTGTCCCTTTAAATTAATTAATAAATCATAACATGTTGCATATGTGGAGTATGTAATCAAATATATCGCTATGATGAGAAAGTGTTTCGTCATTATTCCATTGTAGATGCGAATTGCCTGATGTTTATGTCAGTGTGCGAGATTTTAAAATATATTTAAATGCATTTTTAAAATTTAAATGAAGTTAAATATTGAAACGAAAATCAATGAAATAATGTTCGGGCCAGTAAAAGTTACAATAATGATAACAATGAAATAACCGTTATGAGTGTGATAAAGTCAAATAACAAATTATCCAATAATAATAATAACATCAGGATAAATTTGAGGTGATAAATTATGCATTCAGCAGTAATGTCATGCGAGATTCGCGGTTTATATCAAAATCCAGTCAAGAAAATCGTAAGTTGGCATTTTTGGAAAACTTACATTTTGTGATACCGTGTATTTGTGATACACAAAATCACGGTATGCTATTTTGCTCCTGGAGTCAGGAAAAATGTTGAGAAGTTAATTGTGAGATCATTATAAAGTTGTTCGATCATGGGATTGCTTGTTTTTATAAAGTTTCAAACAAGGAAAAAATGGATTGTAATGGAAATGAAATAGTGTGAGAATAGTCAGGAAGATGGTAAAGGTAGAGTGAGCCTGTATTTTATGAGTGATGTGGCATAAGCAGAATGCCGAAGATAAGAGTCCCTACATTTCGACTGAGGGGAATTTTTGTGGCATGGTGTATAGGCTGAGATGTAATACATCTGAGACCGACTGTATAAGCGGAACAAAGTCCTGTAGCAATCTAGAACGATTGATGAAAGAAAGGTTGTCAAATCCAAGTGAGCACGTTGTAACGCCTATTTTAAGTACAAGTTGATGTTCTCCCATGATTACTATTTTAAGTAAGACCGTAGGTAACGGCAATTAAGTCTACCAGTGAAGTGCATTTTGTTATTGTACCGGGCGGCACACCTCCACGCCGCTAATTTAAAATGTGCGCCAGTTGAAACTCCTCTGCTGGAGGAAGTCTGAACTTTATTGACGGTATTAATTTTCAAGTTTCTCAGAAGATGTCACTACCTGGAAATTTTGGAGTTTTTGAACTGTGTCATTTTCGACGTATTTTTGTTTTGCTTGTAGTAAGAAGTGTGAACTTTCTCTTCTAGAGGACACTACTGAAGATCAACAATAGTGCACCCTAGTGCGGAGTGAAAGAACTGTTTTTTTGGAGAAATTTGTATTTCAAAAGTTTGTTTCTTGTTAAATTTCTTTCTGTTATTGTTTAAGTTGGCTGTATACCCCTCTCTTTCCCCTTGTTTTGTATTTAGCCAATCCCGAATTTCTTTTATTAATTTCTGACATATCGGATCTATCTTCCCCCAACTTGAATATGTTGCTGTATCCTACCCAATAAAGTGCTTGTGGGAGGGTGTTTTCATTCCCCTAACGCCTCGAACCTTCCGCGAGAGGATATAAACTGCTGATTTTTGGGTCTCCGGGCCACTTCTGTTCCATCTTTCTGTGTGTAAAGTACATAGCAGGGGGCGGGAAGCGCCTCTTCCTTCGGCGGCGGTCAACAACAAGGTAATGGCCACTTAATCACTTCTTTCTTTGCTAGCTCAGCAGTTTAACTCTCGGGGCGGGTCCAAAGTTTTTCCATTATGTAACCTTCCTTAAAATGTAAAGGAACTTGTATCTATCCCATCTTTTAAACTGCATATCGGGATAGAGAGTGCTTAACCCTCTCGAGCTCCCAATCATATTGTTTTGAGGTGAACTTATTTTTCTCAACCTATTCTTCGTTAACGTAAAACAAATTATTCTTTCCTAAAGTCACCTCTGTAGTATGGGATTAGCCCTTGCATTAGTGGCCTAGAGCCAGATTAGGTTTTAAAAACAAGTGTATTAGGAGTGCAGATCGCCTGCTCTCAAATTGTTATTTTAGAGGTCATGTAATTACCCCTTTTCATTTAATAGACCTCAGTAGGTTGGTTATTTTACCCCTGTGTCTATGTCCAGTGAGGACAACTTGAAGGTGGAGTTTGGTGTGGCCTTTGAGAGGCTTAAAGTTGAGAGCGAGTGGCTCTTTTTCGAAAATTGAGTGTTGTATGCCTCGTGGAGGCTTTTCAGTGTAATTTGGAGCAAGGGCTCCTAGGCATGAATGGGGTTTTCTGCCCCTCTGTTGAAACTTGTGTTTGGGGTAAAACTGAGCTGATTGCTGAAGGATTTTGATCGCGGGCTCGAAGCCCAAATCCTGTAAATATTGTAATTGTACTTTTGTTGCCTTGCTACCCTGTACCTGCCATGTTTGTTATTTCGTTATTTTGAAAAGAAAATATAACCTTGTTAAATTTGAAATTAATTTTACTTTCGTAGCTTGAGACCCGTTCGCACCCGCACCTTCTTTCACCTCTACCTACCGCTAAAACACGGTAACAAGTGGTAGCAGAGCGTGGTTGAATGGGTCTCAATTTAGCCCTTTTTGACGGCTAAACATTGTTTTGTTCCGAACTCTAACAATTTTCTCAGTTGCTGGAATTTTTTTTTTAGTTTTCAAAATTGTTCTGTCATCATGCCCGGACCTCGCGATGTTCTCCATGTTAACTATTTGCGCAAAGAGGAGTTGATCTATGAGTTAACTATCAGAAATGTGCAATCTGGAGGCACGGTTGCAGTAGACACAAACAAGCTTAGAGAGTCCTTTGATTTGCCCATTTCCATCCCCACCTTGGGAGAGAAAGAAATTGACGACTCTCTTTCCACGATCGTCGAGAATATTACTGGGCTAGCATCTGTAGTTAGTTTTTTTTATGAAAATGATCCTTCTCCTAATCAAATTAAGCGTGTGCAAGCCAGGCTGTTTCATTTCTCAAATAGAGTTAACGATCTGTTGTCTCTAAAGTTGAATGACGTTCAGAGGAAGGAAGCTAGTACGCTGCTTGAAAATATTTCTGAATTATCTAGCAAGGTCACTCAATTGTTAACTGGGGAGGTTCCTCCCAAAACTGAACAACCCGCCACGATGAATGTAGGTAGCGAGGAAGAGCCTCCCAAGGACATTAAAGGTATCGCCAGGTTCATTGGTATGGTGAATTTCTTCAGGAAGTTTATTCCTAACTTCGCTAATAGAGCGGCGCCCTTAAACCTTCTTCGTAGGAAAGGCATCAAATTCGAGTGGGGACCTTCTCAACAAGCCGCCTTTGAAGATCTTAAATTAGCTCTCTGTAATGCCCCTGTCCTTGCTATGCCTGATTTCTCAAAGAAATTCATCGTCCAAACCGACGCGTCGTCGTCAGCAGTTGCTGCAGTCCTTCTTCAAGAGACTGAACCAGGGAGGCGACCCATCGCCTATGCATCTAGGACCTTGTCGGCTCAAGAAGCCAAGTATTCCATCTATGAGCTCGAAAGTTTGGCAGTTTTATTTGCCTTAGAAAAGTTCCGTCTCTATCTGGAACATGTCAAATTTGACCTGGAGACAGATAATCAAGCCTTAAGCTGGGTCTTAGGTAGGCCGCGTCGTACTGGTCGTATAGCCCGTTGGGCCATCCGTATTTCTGCCTTCCAATTCGATGTCAGGCATATCAGAGGTACCGAAAATGTTGTTGCTGATGGACTCAGCCGTATGTTTTCCAACGACGTTGAGAACCACGAACCGGCCGATAGTTCATCTCCTTCCGAGTCCATACTATCTGATGTTAATGCCACGTTAACAGATGCTCCCATGCTTGTGAGTTTACTTTTATTTAGCAAAATTCACTGCATGTGTTGAGATTGTATTGAGGAATAGATTAAACTATTCGGACATGTTGTTTAAGTTTGATTTCACGTCTTTCTTTTGTTTGTTTGTTTGTTTGTTTGTTTGTTTGTTTGTTTGTTTGTTTGTTTGTTTGTTTGTTTGTTTGTTTGTTTGTTTGTTTTTGGAAGTAACAGAAACAGTAATATTTCTAGGCTCGAGTTCATTTCTGTAGTAAATTTCACTTCATGTGTTAGAGTTTCAGTGATGATCAGATTTAAATATCCGGATATTGTGTTAAAAGTTTCAATTTCACCTGTCAGTATGAAAGATGTGTAGATACCATAATATTGGCTCAATGATAGATTTAGGATGCTGCATGTATTTAAAGATGAGTAGACATTGTGACGTTGCTCAACGACAGGATTAGTGCATCGTCTGTACATAGGTTCGCGTTTGCAGTAGTGGATATGAATGTGAAATATATTAGCAGGTACTATTCAGGACATGTTTCGGCATAATTCTTACTAGCCAGAAGGTGCTCCCCTATTAGCGTTGCATCCATAACGGCATGAATGTAAGGGTTGTCCCACGTGGAAACCTGGCTAATGGAGTCTGGTCATTATTGCTTAGTCGCGCGTGTTCAAGTTCAATGAACTTTCGTTTTCTATTTACTTTTTCTTTACTTTAAGATTTATTGTTCGGGTGACCGATATTATGATAGTGCCGTGTGTTGACACTTAGTTGATTTAAGTAGGATTTACACTACGAATGCAGTTTGGATTCGTCAGCTGTTAATGTATTTTATTTTCATTTTTAGTTATTCACATTATTTATGTGAGACATTGATCTACCGAGCAGTTGTAGTTTAGTTTAATGGGACAAGTGTAGGTGGACAGATTTGTCATTGTAGTCATAGTTATAGAAAATTGGAAAGATTTCCTTTAGATTATTTTATATTGTGGACTTGTATTTTAACAAATTTTAACGACGTAATTGTTTCATAACCTGAAAGTTGGTTTAGTAAGAACATTTTCAAGCGATTTATCACTTTTCCTTATCTTCAATGTTTGACATTTCTTCTAAATGCATAATGAATTACTGTTTTCCTGCCTTTCGTAGTTTTATTCCTTCAGAACGATGTAACGTAAGATCCCAACGGATCAATTGTTGTTGGTTCCTTCTAAACATCTGTTCGGGGTGATGCATGTTTCAGCATCGGGATTCCTCTGTAACTGAAGGGTGTCACAAGAAGACAATACATGGTGGAATTTTATTTTTGATTGTGACAATTGCTGTTAACTTCTAATGAACACCATGCTTTCAAGTAACATTCTGCAAACTATCCAAAGCAAATGACAGTCAATTTGGTTCAATTAAGGATCCATTCAGGGGGTATTCCGATATCTGATAGATAGTCAACTGGTGGAAACCTTAATTAAATGTAAATCTGGAATTCTACTTGTTGAAGGTCAAATTCTCCACGGATTGCGCGAATTAACTCTCAGTTATCGTTTGGATCAATGGTGCCCAATTTTCAGGTTTATTTCTCGTTTTCTGGTGTTTGCTGTCCACAAATTTTACACTACATTTGCATTATTTGAAGTACAATAATAAATATTTCAATAAAACTTTACCACTAACGTTATGCATTGTGACTCCGTTAAAAAACATATATTTTGAAAATTTTAAATGACGTTTCTTGCTTATTTAATAAATAAATTATCGTGATTTACTTTGAATAAATATTTCAGTAAGCACGTTTTTGCTCCTCATTTGAAGTAGTTATGCTGATGAAGTGACAGGAAAAATCTCGCACGACTCCAAGATCCAAGAATACGATATTGCTCTATTGAAGCAGCCAAGGCAGATGGCCAATGATGAAACGCTTAGTTAAAGCGTTCAATATGTCATCATCTCTAATGACAAGTCTCATTTCTGCCTTCAGTATAAAGATGATCGCATTAGTGTCTGGTGGTACTATGGCTACAGGATATTCAAGTCCTGCATTTTGAACCAACATATCAGTTCATTTCCTGGATTTATGGTATGGACTGGCATTGCATTCCATTTCTGTACTGAGCCCATTCTGACATGCTCATTATTATTAAATTACAGATTACCAGAAAGTAATGAAGATAGCCCTTGTCTGGCAAGATATTATGTTAGTAATTGGAGCTGACGCCAGTAGTCTACAAAGGGATTAGCATACATCAAGAGAGTTGATTTCAGTAACAAGGGAAGGATGTACTGTGCTATTGTTTCAAGAGAGGTGGCCTCATGTGGCTATTTTGGAAGTGAAAGGAACAACATGACCCGATACACAGAACAGAGGGCATCACATAAGAACGTCATTATACTTAGCCGGCCTGTGTGAGGTTTGATGTGGATGGTCCCATCATTATTAGTGGAGAAATTAGACAGTATAGCTATGTTAAGGACAGGAAGACATACGAAATGTGATCCAATGGTGTGATAGCACTGTGGTAAAATTTGAACGTGGTTGGTGAAGGTGCTGAGGATGGACCTAAACCGAGTATAGTGGCAAAGAAATCACGAGGTGATAAAAGATGTAACACAAGGGAAGAGAGCATCTTACCTGTATGCGCAGAATTAAAATAAATAGTGGGGAAACAATATCAAATTCAGACTACAGTATGTTGATGTAATGGGCATGTTAGAGGGACACCGACTTTTAAGCGTGAATCATAGTATCGTCCATATGCTGCATAAGTGCATGACTGTAGCATATGTTAACCTGTGATAGTAAATCATGTGTATGTGTGTTCCTTTAGCCAACTAAAAAATAGAGAGGACACCTTTCGTACGAGGACTGCTAAGTGGAGGAGCAGATATGGTATTCCCGAGGAACTCAGGACAATTGGATGCTGAAAGTAATACCGCTATGATGTCTCTTCACTAAATACGTGGGGCAGTCTAGTTCAAGGTGGTGGCTGTGCTGAAGGACAGAGTACTAAAATTCAATAAATTAAATTATGTATGCATGCCTTATTGTCAAGGTTAATTATCATCAACACATAAATTCAAAATTGTGTAAATAGTTCTACATAATTACAACCACTGCATATGGCTGCATTGTTTTATTATACCGAGTGGGTCAATTTTATGATGATTTTGCTGGTGTTATTTGTTTGATTTTTGTTGAGATGTTTAATTCGTTATGTAACAAGGTATAGAGTAAATGGGTTGCAGGATTGTGAAACACTGCAGGGGGACCAGACAATGGTATGATAGTAAATGGAAAGAAAAGTCAGGTTGCAAGTTTCATGAAGAGGGAAAGTCCTCTTAGTTTTTAATACTGTATTTATGGGGTGATAACAGGTCATTGAGGATTGAATGATTGTAATTTTTGGGACATAAAGAGAAGAGAAATGCAGCCAGATTTTACCGTGGATGTGAGTTTTAGTGATTATTTGTTAAAAACTGGATGGCTATTGTGTTCGATGCCAGTGTAGAGTCATCTTGGAAAATTTGTAAATAGCATATTATGTATTTTGCATATTTTATGTAGTGATGTTGAGGATCATGCTGCCCAGACTGACAGAGTCCTCATCTGATGTTCAGATTGTACCTCTGTGGTTAAGGAAGTGTTTAGTGATATGTAGGCATTTTTCATGAATTTTGAGATGAATGAAGGGATATTTGTGTGTTAAATCAACTGTATCTATTCAAAGCCTGTCTATATTTATATATTTTGAAAAAGTTTCTAAGTTCATCACTTGAATTTCAAATTTTTTGAAAGGGGTCACATAATGTGTTTGAGATAAAATTAAGTAGATGTATTTTATTGATCGAAGTAGGTTGAGTTGATAGCGGTGTAATTACAATCATGAATTTACACTGTAATTAAGCATTGAATGAAAGTAGAGTTATGTTGGAAAGAGTCAGATATCGTGAGCTTGTCATCAATTCATTATCATATAAAATAAAATTTAGAACATGTGCATTACTTGATTCGGTGAGATAGTGGATATTTTTTCTTCAGTTAAAGGCCAGTGTGATGAAGGCATATTTCAGATAGATTGTCTTCAGTATTTATTGTTATTTGCAGCATAATAACGTTGAACCTGGACCAGTGTAGGCCAGTGTCTTTTATTTGTGAGGGAATGGGTATCCCTAAATGATTCAGCTGTGTGTGATAGGGGCTAAGGGATGCATTGAGTTTAATTCCACCAAAGCCCAATTCCGACGAGGATCTTTCTTACTAACAAGGAGGGTCATGTGTTTTACTGTGGCCTCTGTTTATTTTTGCCCATGTTCCTGGAGGTTCTTTCATTTGATTTGTTTATGGAGGATTGTTCCGAACATCAGGTGGAATCAGTATGTAGGACCAGATGATAGCATGTGTAAAACGGATATCTATTCCAAGTTTCCTGACCAATTATTTCAGAGAGCAACATTGTAAGAGTGTTTGCATTTCCATATACTTAGCTATGTGGAAATTAGATCTTCGTTGGTGTGAATGTGTGTCATGTAACGTGGCTGGCAAAATTTGACAAAATGTGTGAATTTATATTTCTTGTTGTGTTTCATTTATGTGTATTTTATGTTGTCCGAATCCATGTTATGTTCATGTTTATCTGTTCACTCCAACATAGAATAATTTCCGTAGTGTGCTCTTGACCCACTTAGGCTGTTATGTAAAGTCATTCTTATCTGTAGGCCTTACCCCAAGAAAATTTACGTATGCAACTTAGGATTCCACTGTGACGTTATGCTACAGGTGCACATCTGGGCGCCCGCTGAGGCTAGCCCAATGCGGCCAGGCTGGCGTGATGTAAATGCGGGCAGCTTACGTAACGATCATACGCCACAGTGAAGCTCGAGAGCGGACACACTTTGCAGGAAAGTGAGGGAGCATTGATATTCAATTGTGATTATGAAGCTCTTCTCCACTACTCAGCGAAATGTTGCTTGGGGTGCGGTATCTATATATATAAAATAACATGTCCTGACTGACTGAGTGAATTAGTTATCATTGCCGAGCCAAAACTACTGGACATAAAGAAATGAAATTTTGGGGATACATTTATATTAGGGTGTAGGTGCTCACTAAGGGAGGATTTTTGGATATTCCGGCGTTAAGGGGTTGAAAAGGGGGGTGATGCTTATGATATCTGGCAATGGATAAAAGCTACTCCTATCAGCAATATCGAGGTATAATATCTTGCCATTGTCTTCTTGTAGAAAATTCACTTGAGCATACACTCCAGAAAAATTGTGAAGCATTCGTTTTTGTTGACATGACTGATTCCACAAGATAATGATTTCTGTATGCTCTTCACTCTGAACTAAGCAGTAAGTGGAGTCATTTTATAATTCTACCATTAGTTTTCTGAATAACAAAAAATAGCAAAAATATATCTTTTCCTTCAATGGTCAGTATGGCCGCAATGAAGCTCCTTTGTCTGCTTCATTCTGCTATTGACTATCACCACTGGATATACAGGGCAAGTCAATTAAGAAGTCGGTCTCTTATATCTACAGATTTGTTAAATTCATTGACATTCTGTTTGCATTGTTAACAGAGATACTGATACCAACTTTGAGTTTTTCAATGGAACTCTACGGTAAAGGGGCCATATTTCATCTCCCCATCCAGCTTTCTGGTCCCTCAGCTGAAATAGTAGATGTTTTTATTTTCAAAATTGCTGACAACAAATGTTTAACTCCTTATGAAATGGCACAATATATATACATTTCATAAGAAGGTGTTAGAAAATAAATGCAAAATTTCAAATCTGAAAATGGGTGTTCTCGAACTTGTCCCCTAGGTTTTCATTTTCTTAACATGGTTGTTACAAAAACAGTTAGTAAACAAAAACCAAGAGTAATACAACCTTTGTTAAATGTTGACTGAGATTAGAAACAAACGTCAATCAATTAATTCTCATTTCCAACAGCTGTCGCTAATGAAGTTGACATAAAAGTCACTGGAAGTGCAAACTTCAGAGCACCATTGGGAAAACTTTGTGCATAAGATCTACATCTCTGCTTGCTAGTCCCCACCCATGGTTTCTAGCGAACTGGCGCTTAACATCGTCTTCACTCTCCACATCATCCATTGAGTCAAACAGTTGGTTTTGCTATGTTGTGAGAAGCTCTCGATCGAACTATGAACCTAATTCTTTTCTCAGCTGAGGAGTCAGCTCTTACTTTTAAGCCTGGCTGAAGATGCGAATGCTAATTTGGCTTCAGTGACAGGTGAATTACGAACCCCAGATGGCTAAATGTTTAGTGTGCTGGCCTTCTGCTGGCATGACATGCCATATAGCCCCAGAGGACATATTTCAGGCCTGTCAATCAATCAGTCACTACTGATCTGTTTATAGGACAGTCGCCCAGGTGGCAGATTCCCTATCTGTTGTTTTCTGAGCCTTTTCTTCAATGATTGCAAAGAAACTGGAAATTTATTGAATATCTCCCTCAGTAAGTTGTTCCAATCCCTAACTCCTCTTCCCATAAACAAATATTTGCCCCAATTTGTCCTCTTGAATTCCAACTTTATCTTCATTTTGTGATCCTTCCTACTTTTAAAGACACCACTCTAACGTTTTGCCTCCTAATGTTATTCCTCGCATTCTCTCCACAGACAGCTCAGAACATAGGCTACCACTTAGTCGAGCAGCACATCTCCTTTCGCCCAAGTCTTCCCAGCCCAAACTTTCTAATATTTTTGTAATGCTACTCTTTTGTTGGAAATCACCCAGAACAAACTGAGCTGCTTTCCTTTAGAATTTTTCCTGTTCTTGAACCCTAATGAGGGTCCCATACAATGGAACCATACTCTATTTGTGATCATACAAGAGACTATGATGCCCACTCCTTTACATCCTTACAACAACCCCTAAACATCCTCATATTCATGTGCAGACATCTGTACCCTTTATTTACAATCCCACTTATGTGATTACCTAAATTAAAATCTTTCGTTGTAGTAACAACTAGATACCGGTACTTACAGTGATCCCCATAAGAAACTTCCCCATATAATGCAGAAATTAAAATTGAGAGAACTTTTCCTATTTGCAAAACTCATAACCTGACTTTTAACCCCGTTTATCATCATACCATTGCCTGCTGTCCATCTCACAACATTATCGAGACATTTTTCAGTTGCTCTCAATCTTGTACCTTATTTATTACTTTATACAGAATAACATCATTTGCAAAAGGCCTTATCTCTGATTTTATTTCGTTACTCATATCATTTATATATAAAGGTTCAATAACACTGCCTTGAGGAATTTCCCTATTAATTATTACACGGTCAGATAAAGCTCCACCTACTCTAATTTTCTGAGATTTATTTTCTAGAAATACAGCAACCCATTCAGTCACTCTTTTGTCAAGTCCAATTGCCAGCAGTATCCAATGATCCAGTCTATCAAATGCCTTAGACATGTCAATCACGATATAGTCCAGTTGATATCCTGAATCCAAGATATCTGCTATATCTTGCTGGAATCCTACAAGTTCAGCTTCAGTCAAATAACCTTGCCTAAACATGAACTGCCTTTCATTGAACCAGTTCTTAATTTTGCAAATGTATCTAATATAATCAGAAAGAATGTCTTCCTGAAGCTTGCATGCAATGCATGTCAAACTGACTGGCCTGCAATTTTCAGCTATACGTCTATCACCGTTTACTTTATACATAGGGGCTCCAATAGTAATCCTCCATTCATTTGGTATAGCTCCTTCATGCAAAAAATTACCACACAAGTACTTCAGATATGGTACTATATCCCAACCCATTGTTTTTAGTATATCCCCAGAAATCTTAACAATTCCAGCCACTTTTCTAGTTTTCAAATTTTGTATCTTACTGTAAATGTCATTGTTATCATTCTTTAGCAATAGTCACCTCCTCTATCTGGACATTATCCTTGTAACCAACAATCTTTACATACTGCAGACTGAATACTTCTGCCTTTTGAAGGTCCTCACATACACACTCCACTCATTAATTAATGATTAATTGAATGCCCTTCTTGGAACCTGTTTCTGCCTTAAAGCACCTATACATACCTTTACACTTTTCACTACAATTTGTATGACTGCCAATTATTATTGCCATCATGTTAACCTTAGCTGATTTATTTGCTAGATTCAATTTCCTAGTAAGTGTCCGGCTCCATGCCTAAATGCTTAGCGTGCTGGCCTTTGGTCACAGGGGTCTCGGGTTCAATTCCTGGCAGGGTCGTGAATTTTAACCATCATTGGTTAATTTCGCCGGCACGGGGGCTGGGTTGTATGTGTAGTTTACATCGTCATTTCATCCTTATCACGACGCGCAGGTCGCCTAAGGGAGTCAAATCAAAGGACCTGCACCTGGCGAGCCGAAAACGTCCTCGGACACTCTCGGTGCTAAAAGCCATACACCATTTCATTTCATTTCCTAGTAAGTTCCTTTAATTTCTCCTTACTTTCTCAGACATTTCTAACTCTCTTCCTTTCCAGTCTGCACTTCCTTCTTAGTCTCTTTATTTCTCTGTTACAATAAAGTGGGTCTTTAACATTACTTACCACCTTTAAAGGTACAAACCTGTTTTCACGTTCCCCAACAATTACTTTAAACACAACCCAGGGTCTGTTTACATTTTTATTTACCGTTTTTGACCGATCACAGTTAGCTTTTTAAAAACTCCCTCATAACTGGTTTATCAGCCATATGGTACTGCCTAACAGTCCTACTTTCAAGACCTTGCTTTCTATCACATTTATTTTTAACTGTGAGAAAAACAGTTTCATGATTACTAATAACATCTATTACTTTGATTTCTCTATAGAGCCCTTCTGGTTTTACCAGCACCACATCCAGAATATTCTTCCGTCTACTTGCTTCCATCACTTTCTGAATCAGCTATCTTTACCATAATAACTTATTTGTCATTTGTCGGTCATGTTTCCTGTCGTTCGCATTACCTTCCCAATTGACATTTGGTTCAATTCAGATCTCCTGCCGCAATCATATTCCTTTCTATATTGTTGCCCACATATCTGATTATCTTATAAAATAATTCTGAATCAACGTCAGTGCTACCCTTTCCTGATCTGTACACTCCAAAACATCAAGTTGCCTATTATCTTTATAAATCAGCCTTACACCTAGAATTTCATATTTGTCATCTTTAGCTTTTTCTTCGCTTACAAATTCTTCCTTCACCAGAAGGAATACTCCCCCTCCTCATCACTCCTGTCCTATCTCTACAGTACAAGAACCAGTTCTGTAAAAAAATTTGCATTCTTTATATCATTTCTCAGCCATAATTTTGACTCCTTTTACAATGTCTGGTAATTATCCTCTAGCGTCCCCTCGTATCAAATACGATACAGTCGTTCTTTCATGAAAGCTAGGCCTCATGGTTCTACGTGACCTATCGTATTACCTTACGGTTTCCTTCCGCTGTTTGTGCGCAACTGTTTCCTCATACCAGCGACAGCGCTAGGTGTCAGCACGAGTTATTAGCAATGCATGTTGGAGCTATATCAAGGTGAGTCACAAACAAAAAGGTAAATATTAATAATGATCTTATTTTTAGGTCTAACTTTGATAATCAAGTAACGTAATGCCTGTAGATAATATAAATATCACAGATCTGTCAGATAATTCATTTTAAGTTCTCAAAACTTGCATGCTTTTTATCTGTGTCATACATAATACACTGGGACTCCACAACGTCTTTCTGGTCGTTAAAAACAGTATTGTATGCTGAGAAGTATCTTTCCTTCTACGGGCAACACGAGATTGGTTCTGCATTTGTTGAACCTAAAAACCTTTGAATACTTGTATGTAGTATTTTTAACATATTGTGGCTTCGGTATTTAATATATTACGTTAATATCTGAGGTTATGTTTACAGTTAATGTCACGATTGTATTGATTCTTGTTTTCAGTATCGAAACTATATGAAATATCTGAATTGTTGGATGCATGGGACCCGCGCAATTTCTAGTTTGATAAAGACGCCAATGGAGGTGATATTCAAACACCAAAATTCCTGTACATGGTGAAGATGAAGATGATGATGCAAAAATTCACGAATATTTGTAAATTCTACTAAAAGTGATTAAAACGGGACTGAAATACTTTCATAAAAATTGAAAATTGTTGTGTAACATTTAAATTTATGTATTTGTGGTCATACAGTAAATTATATTTTAAACAAAATGTATTTTCTTTCATTTTGGTGGTCTTGGTAGAGCCCTTATGTATCAAATATGATACAAAAACTCCCGAGCACACGAAACTGCAGAAAAAAAATTTTCTTCATGAAAATGCCATGTTGGGTTCCTAGATAGTGCAGTTATGGCAGCTTTCACGTTTTGCTGCAAAACTATGGACTCTGGACTCTAGAGGGTGTATATCTGTTAAATTACTTAATTCTATTCCTTTCTTTGCAATACTTCTAAACACTAACATTTTTAGGTCATCCCCACTTGACTTCCACATCCCTGTACCCTTATCACCGCTCTCTAGACCACCAGTTTCCCTGAATGTACCTCCCTATAACCCTTCTAAACAAATTTCCTAACTTATACGTACCACTGCGGTTTGAGTGTGGGCCATCCGAGCGCAGATCCCTATCTTCTACCCACTCATGAGGATCAGAAATCTCACTCCCGGTTTCCCACATAACCTCTCCATTGTCTCATTTAAATCCCCAATCACCTTCCAGGCGGTATCCCTCCTAAACAGTATTCCACTGAAAACAATCTCCACTTCCTTAAACTTCACCCGTGCTGCATTTACCAGATCCCACACATCCCTATCTATGTTGGTATTTATACCTGTCTGCCAACGTGGAACACTACCATCTTCTCCTTTCCCTCCTCCTCTTCTTCTTTCCTCAACATCTGCCTTAACCTGATTCCTGGATAACACTATACCCTGGTGCTTTTCTTCCACACATTTTCCCCACATGTCTAATGATGGAATCCCCCATGACCAGACCCTCAACCCTACCCACCTCATTTCATCCCCTCCCCTCCTAGTCAGCCCTATCTTTTCTGACAGCAGCAGAAGCTACTTCCTCCTCTCTTTTCTCCTTCTCATTACCGTGCTCCGCCTGTATTTTCCTGTCCTCTACTGTACATTTCCTTTTCCTACTTTTTTCCTTCCTCTTATGTCCACACTTCTCAGCAACAGTTCCCCGTTTCTCATCTTCCCTCTGTTGTTCTACCTGCAGTGACTTGTACTGATTTCTCACAGACACCTGTCCTGAATTCTGCTCCTGTATAGAGCCCTTAGTCTGCAATCTCCTTCCCCTTAAAACATTAGACCACCTGTCTTCTATAATTCTCCCTTTCCTTCCCATCCCTCATTTAGACGCACTGTATCCTGTACATTGTTTGAAGGAGGCTTACTTTTCTTCCTCTCTTCTGAGAGAATCCTAATTATCTCTCTCAAAGTCTCCAACTCCTCCCAAATACTCCTTAATGCCTGGCTGATCTAGAACATTTTTGGAACTGGATATTGAACAGCCTTGTTTGACTCACCCCCTAGAGCAACCCTCAGTTTGCCCGATCTCCACTTTTTCTTCCTCTTTCCTTCTGTGGTATACACTGTACCTTCATGTGGATTTCCAGTGATGAGGAGTGCACAGCCATGTCAGGAATAACAGGAATGGCTCTGATATCTTTTGAAATGATCTCGATGCCAGAGGTCTTTGGAATCTGTATCGAAATGAATGGGACTGTAGGACCTGGTACTGATCCTCTGCCAGGTGTCATCACAGTGCTAGTCATTGCTTCAGTCACTTCTGGTCTAGTTTGTGTCACAGCTGCTGGAGTTGTCGCTACCTATACAAAGTCAGTGTAACAGAAGGTGTAAAGGTTGAACGGATAAAATCCTGTATTCCTAAACTCACTGCGGCCTGCATGGTAGCAGCTAGAAGGTCATCTTCATTAAACATCATTTTGCTAGTTGCTTTACGTCGCACCGACACAGATAGGTCTTATGGCGACGATGGGACAGGAAAGGCCTAAAATGTGAAGGAAGTGGTCGTGGCCTTAATTAAGGTATAGCCCCAGCATTTGCCTGGTTTGAAAATGGGAAACCACAAAAAAACATCTTCAGGACTGCCGTTCATTAAACAAAGAAGCTATTTGGAGTTTCCTTACATTGCAGTCGGGGTGATTAGCCATCCACCTTTCAGCACCATGAGAATTATAAGTTTTCAACGGAAACATAAATGAAGCATCCAATGGCTGCAACTTTGCTGTAGAGTGTGGAGGTGTGCATACTATAGATATGCCGCATTCTCTTGCTCTCCCAATAACATTATGTTCCTCACGTGGGTGCAATGTTCATTCAACAAAAGAACCAACAGTATCTACTTTGCTTGGCTATGAAATGTTCGAGCCATTTGCTGAAAAGAGGCCGAATCAAACACCAACTTTCTGAAATCTCTCGGATGGTGCCAGGAGATACTCCATTTAGAAATTCAACATTATACCAAGGGAAATGAGGTTAGCTTATGGGATCAGGGGTAGGTTATTACAATCAGTCAAAGAGTTCATGTTGACATCCAAGTCATAGTGGGAACTGATGATAGAATGAGTTCTTCAACGGAGTTACAGCAACTTTTGCCTTTCTTGTCCATAGAATAAAATGATCAGGAGGATTCAGTTGGATTGAAATGTAGTAAGCAGTTACACCTATGCTCATGTCATTGCCAAGACGTTTTATGTGAAGGCATACAACAGGGAAGAAACCCTATCTGGATTTAAATATCAGGTTGAGAATAGAAAACTGGAACAGGTTGATAATTTCAAATACTGCTATTTATGACGTGTATTCTTCCAGGATGGTAGTATACTTAGTGAAACTGAAACATTGTGTAGCAAAGTTATTGCAATGACCTTACAGTTGCGATCAACAGTATTTCAGGATAAAAGAAGTCATGTCTCAGACAAACGCTATCTTTACATCGGTATGCTTTCAGACCAACTTTGCTTTCTGAAAGTGAAAGCTTGGTGGACTCAGAATACCTCATTAATAAGTTAGAAGTAACAGAAAATGAATCAGTGAGAATGATTTTAGCACAAACACATGAGAACAATAGCAGGAGGGTAGCTGAAATGAGGAAATAAAGGCTACGTTAGGAATATAATCTCTGAATTACGCTGTATGCATAAACCAGCCTAAAGTCACAAATAAATAAGTAAATAATTAATTAAATAAATAAGAGAAAGTGTGGTCATTTCTCCACGCGCCTGTACACTTACCGTTGTCTCCGGCAGCCACCACATTGTCTGGCCGAAACTGTGGCATGGTGGTCGCTAGCTGATTTAGTTGCTAATGCATGTACCTCATATTGCGCATGGGAAGGTGTTTATTTTTAACTTTTGTGAATCTGTGAATGTCTATGTGAAACCTTAATTGAAAATAATGCTTCAGTTCTCCACATAGAATACAATTAAGGCAATCCGAAGGTCATTGCACATTGTTTATTCATTCTAATGGCTGAATCTATTACAAACGCCAGCTTACCACTTCAAAACCCTCAAGATTTTTCACTTATAATGGTGATGAATAAATTTTACCTTTGCGACCCAAAAAAGGGCTAGATTTGGTAAGAATCTGTTCATGTTGACGACACTAGGTATGGCGCTTGGCAACATAATGATTAGATATTTCGTACAGTTTGTTTCTTCTTTGTTAGTCAGCATGGCATTTTAATGACTTTCTACATTCTGGGAGTACATTCATATTGCCGTGAAAGAGACATGCCTTGTTGTATTGTAACAGATTGTACATCAGGTTACAAGGAGCAATAAAAAGACACAATTTTTGTTCATACCACCAAAAAATTGAGAGGTGTATTTCTTAAGTGGGAAAAATGCTATTCCCCGGGAGGACAAAATCTCACTGCAAAGTTCTGTGTGTGCTGTTCATTTTCACGACAAGTACCCCACATTATTTAGGCAGATAAATATGTGACTGGCGGCAAAGTGGTGGAACTTCCGCAACTGAGATGGCTGCCGTGGACCATTAGGATGAGGAACAGGATAAAATTTAGCGACTAGTTTTTGGTGAAGGTGAGTACTGAGTATGAATCCACAATAACAGTGTGTAAACAATCATCTTACCTACACCATGGGAGAAGAAGGGGTACTGGAGCAGATGATGATGCAGTGTGTAATTATCTCAGAAATTTTCATCTACATTTTTGCCGGATTTGATCTTAAAAACGTAGTTGAGACTTACGTCCAGCAGCTTGTTAAACCTATTAAAACTCTAGGTCAGAGCCTCTCAAACGCCCAAAATCTCTCGCGTGCAAACTGAGACGCAGAGTTCCTGTGAACAGTGCATCGGTCCCACTCGGCTCGGCTCGGACCAACGCTTCATCTCTGGCCTACTCGGCTAAGCTCGGCTCAACTCAGCTCGGATTTGGAGCGCTACGGAGCAAGTGAGGAAGAGGGAGACAGGCGTGGGGAAAGAGAGAGACAGCGCTATTGCTCCAAATAGTGGAGTGGGGTCTGCACTCTGGTCAACCAAGCGAAGTCGTCTTTTGCACCGTGCACAGCGCAATGCATTGGTGCTTGCACCCTGAAAGGCCCTGCTCTAGGTCATCATTTTGAAAACAAGTTTGCCATTGTGTAAGAACTACTTGCACTTGTCGGCCTGTGCCTGCTCATTGTGGAGATAATAGCATGAAGGCAGATTTTCTTTTTTACAATTTTATTTACAACACACCAATATAGATAAGTTTAAGTCACCAGGGTATAGGAAATGTCTAGGAGAGGAATGGAAGTGACCATCACCTTAATTAAGGTATAGCCCCCGAATTTGCCTGGCGTGGAAATGGGAAATTATGGAAAACGATTTTGAGGGCTGCCGACAGCGGGGTTCGAACCAACTGTTTCCCGAATGCAAGTCGACAGCCCCGTGACCCAAATCATGTAGCCACTTGCTTGGTACACTGTATTGTGTTTGCATCCAAAATTGAATTTAGCACCATGGAATGTGTTCGTGTATATATTAAATTGGTTAGGAAATTGCCTAGGGTGTTACATGAGAAAGGCAGTGTGTTTATAATAAAATTTCTCGCAAACAAACCACTTTGATGTAGCATCTTACAATGCAGAGTGCAATACTATGATCGGCTGGAACAGGTGAAGTGAGTACACTTTCTCATCTATACGCTATGCTAACAGTTTTATTTCTGCGTTAAATACTTATGTCACCAAAGATTGCTGAGGATGAAAAAGAACTACTTTTTAATTTTTATTGAACTTAGGCTACATTACCATTGCTTCAAAACTAGTTTTTCTTCACAAGGAATACTTAGAATACCAGTTGAAAGGTTACAATTTTCTATGCAGTGAGTAACAAACGTAAATTTATAGTGTTTCAATTTTATTAATTCTTTAAAAGCCAAAAAATGAAGCAGAAGATAATAAAACATATCAAAATTCTGCAGTTAAGGTTTCTTCTAGTGGTGTTGACATGCTTACTACTAAAAAAAGAGAGAGGGAAAGGATCTGCAGATGATGAAATAAAGATAATTCCTCCTAGTACTTCAGTGGAAATAGCTAACATTTCCACTATCTCAAATGATGTTGAGATTGTCACATAAAAACAGGTAGGCAAAATTACATCGGTGCTATGTTTACTAGTAAATAAATTTTCAATTAGCGCTAAGCGGTTAGTCAGTAATGAGGGAAAACTTGCTATAAAACTAATAAAGTTACTCAAGTGTAATTTTTGAAAGACTTATGTATTAAATTATTATTATTAATAATTCTTGTCCAGCTCCATGGATAAATGGTCATCTTTCTGGCCTTTGGCCCAGGGGGTTCTAAATGCTATTTTGATGTTGTGATTTTTAAAAATATTAGAAATTTGGTAAATGGACTAAGAGGTGCGCAACCCCACCATTAGAACTTATTGTTTCATTTCCGTCTGTATCGTTTATTTTATTTTCTTAGTTTTAGCACACTTTTTGGATTCAATTATGTTTTATGTTAACCTTTTTTCACAGTATTTGTCTCAGCGAGTTATTTATTGCTCCATCTAGTGATGTAAATATTGTATATTGTTATTGTTTTTATTTCCATCATGCCTCTTTTGTTTTTTCTTTTGTTCCTTCATTATGTTTAAGCACATTTTTAGCTTGTATTATGTAGATTACTTTAACCCTCTCTTATTTCACTGAAGATGGCTCAAACGAATCGAAATATGTTTGAATTTTATTGCTCCACCTAATGATGGAATTATGATTTGTATTGAATTAGGGAGCCCTTGCTGGTGAGATGTAGTGTTTACAGTGTCTTACTTTCATTGTTACTTTCATTGACCTGTCTCAGTCTCATCCTTGGCTTTGACAATATGAAAGTGACTGAGGTATGAACGATGTTAGTAATACAGTTCCTTATGCAGCCAGTCCCTGTTATGATTGGTATGAAAATATCGCCCATAGGGTCGGTTGGTGAATGCATTTCAGTGGGCTTGACAGACTGATATGCAACAGCAACTTCTGGCTCGGTGAGGAAAGCAACGGGAAACTACCTCACTCCTCATTTCCCTAGTATGCCTCTTCAGTGACGCTTAGGCTGTCTATGATAGCCTTTGGTGGAACTGTGGAGGATCAGACCAGCCTTCGGGCTGAATACCCAACAACATACATTGAATTAGGAGGATACATTTAATTTTTCCTTTGTAAAGTTTCTTCATACCAATCGTTCATTCATTGATATTACACTGCATAAGAATAGGACTGTTCTGTTAGCAAAAATCCATTCAGAGAGAGAGAGAGAGAGTAATGTATATGAAAAGCAAACCTGTATAAGTCAGCGTACCTTCTTTGGAACTTCCTTCACAATCTCCAAATATTCTTCTTTTGTAATTTCGTATGCTATGTAATGAAGTTGCAGATTACGTATGGTCTGTTCAGTGAACTCATCCAAACGAAATCTCACTTGCTCTTGCTGCAATTGAAGAGAATTTAATTAGATATAAGCTAATACACATAAAATGCATACACTGAAGTACCATATGTAGTTATTTTAGTGTTTCCTGGTACTGGTAGGTGATGTGGATATAAGTAGTAGTAGCAGTAGTAACAATAATTTTCTTGGTTTTAAATCCCACTAACTTCTTTTACAATGTTTGTAGACAGTGACGTATCAGAATTTTATTCAGTAAAAGTTCGTAACGTGCCAGTAAAGCTACAACACATGGCTGGTATATTTTAACACCTTCAAATACTAACAGGACAGAGACAGGATCAAACCTGCCAACATAGGCTCAGAAAGAGAGTGTTATCCTCTCTCAGGTACTCAACCCATCGTGGTTATAAACTCTTTGAAATAATAACTATAGCTTGAGAGAAATCGGTAACAATCCCTTATCTATGAATCAGTCTGAAATGCCTTTGAGGAATCTATTACTATGTACTTGTAAGAATTTGGCTCCTGTGATTTTTCTCTAGTTCAACATTACAGCAAATACTAAAAAGGAATAAACTGCCAACAAAGTATTTTATACTAATCATTTCTATTTCATTCCTGGCTCAGTCAAATGAAAGTTTAAGGTGTTTAGATCACCATTGTCATTTCCTCTTATCCAGCTCCTTCCAGGCTGTGGCACTTGTGGTACTTCTCCAACTTCCTCTCTCCTTCCGCAGTTCCACTTCTGTAATTCTGTTCCATTCCAGGTTCCTTCATTTTATACCAGCCTTGATCAAGTCTATTCGTTTTGTTCTGGGTCTCCCTCTTGCTCTCTTTCCCCCAAACTTACCCTCTATCACCTGTTTCATTATCCATTACTGCTCTATTCTCTTTAAACGTATAAACCATCTTAGTCAATTCTTCTCAATTCTGCCGTTCAACTTTTCTCCTCTAATTTATTTACTGACATCTTCATTTCTCCCTCTGTCTTTTCTGTCAGAATTTCTTAGGAATTTCTCTTCACTGACTTGAATTTTAACCTCCTCTCTTCTTGTTGCTGCATGGGTCTCCATAGCATATGTCAAAATTTTGCAACAGTTAAAGCTATCTCTTTTTTAATATTTTTAATTTAAAGACTGGTTGTCATATCATGTAAAATCCCATATAATCATTTTCTTGTGCACAGGCACTGACCCATGGCATGCCTTGCACATAAACTTGCACTTATCACCACACTGGTGCAGTGTTGTTGCTTCGTAGTGCTCAATGAAACTCATGAAGATGATCAAGCCGCCTGCCGCGTGTGAGATACAGTCAGTTTTCTGGTTCGTGATAGCAAGGTATGTGCAACCAGAAGAGATTCATCACCAGATCTACGAAGTGTACAGCGCCAACACTGTGACTGATGGGGAAGTCCATATATGGGTAAGGTTATTCAAGGAAGGATGGGAGAACGTTGATGATGGCCCACGACCTGGTCAGCCTTCTCTGAACAGCGACAATATTTTGCATGAGTTTAACACTACCATTTGTGCAAACAGAAGGTTCACAATATCCATTATGTCACTTCACTTTCCACATGTTTCAAGGTCAGTTTCATGAAAAATGGTGCCAGAAAAATTGGACTTCAGTAAGTTGTCGATTGGTTGGGTCTCAAGGAAGCTGGCCGATTATCATAAATAAAGAGATATGCTACTGTTTTGATATATTTGACCCAGTACCATGAGAAAGGTACTCAACTATATCATCAGAGGGGATGAGACACGGGTGTCCCATGTGTCCGCTGTATCCGATCAGCAATCAATGGAGTGGCAACACATATCATATCTGATGAAACTGAAATGCAACCAGATAGATATGGTGTTCTGCTAGTGGACTTCATGCCACCAGGGACAACAATCAATGCAGCTAAGTATTGTACAAAATTTTGAAAATCCATTACACAATCCGGGGTAAATGTCACAGCCTTCTCTCTGCCGGGGTGTTGTTGCTTCATGACAATGCAGGACATCACTCTGCAGCTTGAATGTAAACTCACATTAAACAGTTTTTTTGCCAGCTATTCAATTATACTCCCCATATACCCCTGTCTCTACGTGTAGATCTATACTCTACCAATCGAGGATTTTGATGTTCCTTGAATAAGCAGATATGTTTGATTGAACTATCACATCTTTTGGTTTTCTGAAATATTTATGGTCATATTCACCTCGCTGATCACTCGGTGCAGTCCCAGTATATTTTAGACATTTCTGAAACATTTCAATACATTTCTTGGTAATGCCATATAAAGACATAAATGCCTTATAGCACACAGCAATTTCCTTGGTACCATCTTTTTTAATGGTTCTCACTCTGTATGAATAAGCCTTTTCTACTAGCTGTCATCTGAACTGAATGAACGATTATTAAACCACACAATTTACATTTTTTCATCCACAGAACCCAAAGCATTGAAGTCTTTAATAATGCATAATGTATACAAGTGCAGACTGGTCCAGTTTCATATGTAGATAACCTTAATAACTTAATTTCATTACATCACTACTTTTACTGTACCCTTTATGTTTTCTTGTGCCTGTATTTATTTTCTTCATACTAGTACCTTCACTGGCTTCCAAGTAGCCAAAAATCATACAATACCAACAAGAAAGTCTATCAACCCCTAACAACAAACAATTTACAGAAACAAATGAATGTTTAGTGGCGTGGTGCAGCGACATCAATGTTAATGCGTGATATTCCCTCTTTTTTTGCTGTATACCAATTCCTCAAAATGCTATAGATCGGTCACTATCATTATCTTAACAGTGAAATGAAGTGTATTGTATTCTACTCCCATTGATGTATAATACTGAATGCTGAACATATTTATTTTCAAACTGATGATATTCCTCTTTTTTGTAGTGAACTCTTCATGGATTTTTTTGACCATGAAATAATCAATTACTGTCTTTGTTCTTCTCACACCCAAAGCATATCTTGTAATCTTCCTACTATGTTTTGAAGGTGTTCAAATATGCCAGTATACTCCTAGTAACATTATGGCATGAAACAAATTTCTTCTGGGATAAAATTTTCAGCACTTCGGTGCTTCCTAAAATCATAAACATAATGGGGTGTAAAAATTATTACTTATTATTATTTTCCTAATACTGCATTTAAGTTTATTATCTTTACTTTCACTGCTAGATTGCTCACAAAACTTCAAAATTTAAGAGGGCAAATTATTAATTTCCCTCCACAGAAAGAAGCTTGAGAAAAGACAACTATAAGGGAAATATTGTAATGGAATTATACATGAATAAATAAGTTTTGTAGCATGATGCTGCTAACAACAACAAACTGCCATACCAAGAGTCACTGTATGCCCTGCAGCTCCCTCTGAGACCTAAAAAAATGCAACAACACAACGTGGCACACATCCCACAACAGGAAGGAACACCTGCTTAAAATATTAAACCACATTAACTGGATATATTTCTACAATTCCCAAGCTGTTACAAGTGTCAAGAATTATTAAGTTAATTGATAGCATCAAATTGCTTCTAGGAAAAGCTTTGTAGTAGTTGCAATGATGTTCAACGCACTAATAAGCTTATTTGATGGCTGTGTGAATATACCACATGTCAGTAGGGCAACACAACCAGCATGCATAGTGATTTCTTGTTGAAGTCAGGAGATCCATGGCCTCATCAGTTTCAAGCAAAATCTCACCTTGCCATAACAGCTAAACAGCAGTTATCTTGATTCAGGTCATATCACATGATTCCAAACCTCAGCACAATTAGAGACTTCAAGACCTCAGGTGAAGTTCTGTGTCTCACATTATCCTGTTAATAGGGGCATACTGGTGGGTCTTTTGGTGAAGGGTACTTCAAACAAATCTATTGGATATTTGTCTGGTATCAACTGCATTTAGTGAAAATTGAATGGTCCATATCTCTAGAAATTAATCTATCACCTACTAACCTGGTTCATAAAAACCTGAATATAACATCTTGTTTTCACTTCACAGTTGATAAACATGTCTCTTATAAAGCAGTACAGGAATATGGCACTACTTGAAACTGAGTTTGACATGACTTTTGGCACAGTAGTGCATTTTACCTTTAATTTCAGCATCATTGTTATCAATAAGGTATAGACCCAAGAAAGCAACAGGATAACCAGCATAAAATTATGAGGGTAAGGTATATACATTGCAAAGAAAGCAGCAAAAATTTTGGTTTCTGCCTTTCAGTCAAGCAGGTTATGAAATCTTTTGATGGAGACTGAAAATATCACTATGTATCTACATATTTAAAACATGAAAATGTGATAGATCATTTCAATCTTACCAACATACACTACTGACTTTGCACTGATTTCGTTTAATAACATACTAGAAAATAACAGACATAGGAACATCATCTGAGTGTCGAAGCCCGCCCTCCTGATGAAGGTGATAAGCAGAAAGGAGCTTGTCGGGGGTGAGAAGAAATGGGTTTAGAAAAAGCGGGATTGATGAGGATAAAGCCAAACCATCTGTAGACAGCTGCATGTGAAGATTGCCCTTGTTCCATTGTAGGTTCTTTCCATTTCTCCCTTTTCCCACACTGATCTGTCGTTTTATTTTTCCTGTCATATGTTCCGTTCATTGTTCCTTTCTTTTCGAATATGACTTGAATTACACTTCTTCTTTGTTTCTTTCATTTACCTACTTAATTAGATAATAACCCTCTATTCCTAATAGGATAGTGAACTGGATCAAGAATTTTAATCATATTCAACATTCTTAGAACCTATGTTTACGCACCATGTATCTTTCAAATCTCCCCTCAGATAGCATTCCACCACCATCATCCGGCAGAGATCTGAAGACCTGCAACAAGAGAGAATCAAATATAATTTAGTCTAACAAAAATAGCTTACAGCAACATATTGATGGCCAGCGACTGGGATTATGAGTTATTTCACACATTCCCATTCCTAGGTGTAACAGTTCAAATCCCGTTACAAATATTTCTCTGTATTATTATTATTATTGTTATTGTTATTATTGTGTCTGTATTATTATTATTTCTTTATTGTAACTATTATTATTGTTCAATTCAAATCAGTAATCTGATTTCGCTATGTAGTAATTGATTATCGCTTGCTTCATTGTAGTTAATTTGTTATGCATATATATATATATATATATATGTGTGTGTGTGTGTGTGTGTGTGTGTGTGTGTGTGTGTGTGTGTGTGTGTGTGTGTGTGTGTGTAGATTAACATTAAAGAATGTAAAGTGAGAGTTGTTGAATATTATCAGATGTGGATATATTGTATGAAATAACTTTTGATATTGCAACACATGTTGCCATACTGCTAGCGTAATTGTCGAGTCATTGTCGCTCTTTTAGCGATGACATCATTTTTAGGAAACACCAAGAGTGCTTTAGGCTATTTCACCATAGTATATAACACTTTGAGTTGAGTGGGCGTGACATCGTCGCTATTTTGGGAGACTGCATTTGGTTGTCAACTAATATACATATATATGCTGACCGTATATTATAGCGTTACTCATTTGGATGGAGAGGCCTCAGTCGGTCGGTCAGTTGGAGAGTACACTCATTTGGAAGCAGTTGGTTGGAAGGAGATGAATGGAGAGACTTGGCATGAAGTCAATTGGAAGGAGACTAACAAGGATACGTAATCGTCAGTTACCAAATGGAATATATGTTTGGAGTGTGTTTCGTATATCTGTTCGGTTGATTTATTTTGTCAGTTTGATGACAGCTGAATATAGAATCGTCGTAATGCAGACTAACAGTTATCAGTGAATTACTTGTAAAGTTGGTTGGGAAGTGTAAATATAATTTCAAGCCATGATATATCTCGTCTGTGAAACTAAAAGGATAAATCACCAAATTATACTTGATATACCTATAACTGATACCAACTCAAAGGAATACGTTGTAATAACACTCAAAGTGAGGGATAAATTTATTGTGTAACTTTGAAATGTCCGTCAAGAGGAATTCAAATTTAATGCCTAGTTTCTTTCAGTTGTATTGTCATAATTTTGTATTCTCGTCTGTTTTATCGCAGCAAGTCTTACTATTTTTAGACATAATTTAAAGGAAACATTGTGTTCAATGTCAAATTAATTTATCGTTTTATTTCAATGGTAGAATCCGATAACCTCAAATTTAATGGGTAAACAAAACGACAATCTCCCTTTCCTAGAACTTATGTGTTATGCTGTCTAAGTAAGCTTATTACTTCACACTTTAGAGATATTCAAGACTCATTCTATTATTGCTACATTGAGTTGTAGCTGGCGCCCATCAAATATTTTATGTGTAAGTAATCAGGTAAGAACTAAGTGTGAGTACATAGTCCGTCGAATGAGTACCTATTTTATTTCATGAATATTTTAATACTTTTTCATTTTAATTCTATTTTATATTCATAATTACAGTGGTAAGTAATCGCAATGTGTCATCTTAACGCGGGACTCGAATAAATTCAGAACTTGTTCTGAATGACACCATATCATAGGTTCATTTTCTTAAGAGCATGCACATCTAAGCCAATGGAATATTAACCGGTAAATGTCAGGAGTGTAATTTTGTGATATATATTTTTATTTTGGGGGTATGCCAAGGGATTTCAAAAGGGAAATCAATTTAAGATCACGTACTATTACTAGTGAACCAAAGATGGACAAGGAAGACAATAACAAGTCATGTGACGAGGAGGTAATTGTTTCTATGAACATCCAAGATAAGGTTGAAAATAGGGAGCTGAGAACATGATGGAAGGTTCTGAGGTAATTCAGGAAAGTGCAAACGTTGACAAGCACACTGAAACTCAAAAGGAAGTCTTAGGGGGAGGGACCTACAATTTTGTAATTTGCTGATGGCCAGTATGACCGAGTTCAACGAAAGTAGTAATAAACGAATGGGAAAATGACCGAGCTCAGTGAAAAGAACAGCGAAAGTTGTAATAAACAGATTAACGCTATAAGTAAACAGGTTAACATCAAAATGGAAGAAGTGATTTGTAGCTGTAGCAAAATGGAAGAATTGATTGGTAGTAGTAACAGAACGATCAATAATAAAATAGATAGGTTATGTGAATCACTAAATGCTAAAATGATCAAAAATCTAAGGTAGAAAATAAGTTAGATAAAGGGTGTGTTGACATTAGAAGTGAAATGGAGTTGAGTCGGAGCAATCTTCATACTCGGATTGACGAAGTCACGGGAACATGTACTGAGAATAGTAACAATATCGTACAGTTAAGCGATAAAATTTCTAGTACTCGGGAAGAAATTCACGAGATCGTAGAAAAAAGACTAGACAAGTTCCATAATGCAGTGGCGCAAAATACGAGGGAATGCGTCAGTTGGTATATACGTTTGAAAAAAGTTTGGGCAGGTCGGTGAACTAAAGAACAAACAGGAAACTTTGTCACAGAAAGTGACAAAGAGGAAGAATTACAGGAAGAATTGAGAATACTAAAAGAGAATGCTGAGAGAGTAGCGGAAGAAACAGTTTTGAATTGTCAGAGAGTACTACGGCAAGAAATTAGAGAAAGTCAAACTACAAGAGAAATAGTAGTAACGAGTGGTTTATAAATTAGGGACCAAGATTTGCCTAAGTTTTCTGGAAAACAGTTAAATCCTATGGAATTTGTAAAATTAGTTGAGAAAAGATTTGCAAGCAAGTTGAGGAATAACATTATCGAATGGTAATACGTGTTGGAGATCTTGTCTAATGCCTTCATCGTGAAAGTAAAACCTGGTTTCAATTGTACCGTAATAATATGTCTAATTTAGGAGAATTTAAATAGAAGGTCATTGACAAGTTCTGGGATGAAAATATACAAGGTCGTGAAAGAGAACGTACTATGTTTGGTAAATATAGACAACAGGAGGGAGTGTCTCTGACAGAATATGTTCTGGCACACGTGCTCATATGGAAGAATCTCAATAGCATAGCAACAGAAGTTGACATTGTAAGGATTATGTTAAAACATTACTCTGATAGGATTAGGAAAGCTGCCTGTATGCAAAAAGTCAGTACTATTAAAGAAATGGAGGTATTGTTAGATAGTATCGAGGCTCTGAACATTAGCGTCGGAGGTAATCAACCGCAAAGCAGAACTGAAGAGGGAGCGGGAAACAGGTCAGATAATTATCAGAGGAGAGATAATAATTATGATCAACAGAGGATTAATAGTAATTTCAATGGTGATAGTAATCAGCAGAGCAACCAGAGGCAATTCGAAGCTGGGAGGCGTGAGGATTTGAGTTATCAGAGAGATTATGATAGGCAGAATATGAATGTTATTCAGGAGTCGTCATCGAGTCAGAATACTTCAAACATTCGTAAGTAAGTCACGTGGACAGGCCGAAGGTAGAAATTGAACAGGTAAGTAGTATAAGTAGTTGTGTAGTGAAAGTAGATTTAAAAGTATTTCTAGTGTAAATGTGACCTAAGTAATGTTAAGTGAGATACACTGAAGAAAATTAAAATTGCAACACCCAGAAGGAGTGGTGCTACATTGCTGCAATTGAACATGCAGGACGAGGGTTTGGTTATGATTCGATGATTATGCTTTCAGGTCCCTCTAACCGCAAGTTTGGATAACAATCAATAGGATATGCCCACCACGAGCTGCAATACATTGATGAATTCGTCGAGGCATGGAGTCAATAAGGCCCTGGATCGCTTCCTGAGGAATTGTGGCCCATGATTGCTGCACTGCACGGGTCCGTTGTTCCAGAGTTGTGAGTGGCTGAGGACGGTTGGCCAGTTGTCAACTCATCATGTCCCATACATGCTCAATAGGACTGAGGTCCGGGGATCTGGCGGGCCATTCTAAAGGTGTGATGTGGAGAGCTTCTCTGGAGATGCTTGCAGTGTGAACCCGGGCATTGTCCTGCTGAAACGTTCCATTAGCAATGTTCGCCATCATAGGGACAACCACTGGATTGAGTACCCTATCAACGTACTGATAAACAGTCATAGTGCCCTCAACAAGCACTAATTGTGATTTCACATGAAAGCCAATAGCTCCCCAGACCATAATGCTTGGTGTTGGCCCTGTGTGCCTCTCGACAATAAGATTTGGGCGGCCCCTCTCCCCGGTACGTCGGCGCACACGATTCTGGCGATGACTGCGGGCAAGACAGAAGCGCGATTCATCACTAAAGACGACCCTATGCCATTCGTCGACTCGCGTCAATCTTTCTTTACACCAGGCCAGCCTTACACGTCGCTGTTGTGGGGTCAATGGAACACCTTCTGCAGGGACACGGGCTCGTAAGCCAGCTGCACGCAGGCAATTACCAACTGTTTGTTGTGTAACGTGGGATGCCACAGCTGCTCGAATTTGCACTGCTGTTGCATGGGTTCCCATCCAGGCCATCCGAATGATGCGGCGATCCTCTCTCACAGTTGTCTGTCGCGCTGGGCCCGTGCCAGGTCTACGAATGTGGGTACCTTCATTTGACCACTGTTGCCATACACGTTGTACCGTAGATGCCTATCGGCCAACACGTGCAGCGACAGCCCTTAGCGATAATCCAGCCTCACACAGCCCAAATATCCGAGCCCTCTCAAACGGCGACAGTTGTTGATAGCGTGCTCTTCTCTGTCGTCGAGGCACGTTTGACGGGGAACACTTCACTGAACAGACTGTAAGTCAACTACGCTACACCAGAGTCCGTATACAGGAGTTGATTCCTACGCGACCAATCACGTGGGGAGACCTGTAGCAACAATCCAATGGGTCTGAAACTTTGATCGTTTACATACCTACGTGGTATCGTTCCATATCTTGAAAATCAATAAAAACGACCAAAGCCTTCATGGTGTTGTAATTTCCATTTTCTTAAGTGTATCTCAAATAATGATGTAGTCATAGTTAATAGAGTAATTAATGGTAGTAGTAAGTTAGATGTAGAAGTGATCTGTTATGATAAGTAAGTTAATAAGGTCAAAATTGGACGTATACAGTTTGGGTGACAAGGTACTTCTCAGAGTGCCATTCCCATCATCTGCTCAGGCGGGAAATATGTCAAAATTCTTTATTTTGTATCAGGGGTATTTCACGATTGTGAACCGTATCGGGAAGTGTGCGTATTCTCTAAATGATCAGGAAGGGAAGATTGTCGGTACTTATAACATTAGAAATTTAAAGAAGTACATCACGTGAGATTTGTTGAGATATTAGAAAGATGATTTATTTTTATAAGAGGCTGGCATAAAATAAGCTGTAACTTCTGTGAAATTGCGTGTGAATTAAGTGTCGTATTTGTGCACTGAACTCCAGTACATGGAAAAATAAGTGCTATATTGTAGTGAATCATATGAGGAGGCGAGAACAGTACACTGAACAGTTACCTACGATGACAAAGTGCGAGAAAAGTTCTCATATAAGTGATATTTTATGAAAAGTATTGATGTGTAAAAAAATTGTTGTATACTCATTTAAAAGTGTTTATATGTGTCACGGGTCAAGGTTAGTGTTATATATATTATGTTGTTCATAAATCAAACGATACTTTGTTCTTCGATTTATTTATGAGGGAGGAGAATTATGACGGTTCAAATCCCTTTACAAATATTTCTCTGCATTATTATTATTATTATTATTATTATTAATATTATTATTATTATTATTATTATTATTTTTGCTATGGGCTTTACGTCGCACCGACACAGATAGGTCTTATGGCGACGATGGGATAGGAAAGGCCTAGGAGTTGGAAGGAAGCGGCCGTGGCCTTAATTAAGGTACAGCCCCAGCATTTGCCTGGTGTGAAAATGGGAAACCACGGAAAACCATTTTCAGGGCTGCCGATAGTTATTATTATTTGAACTATTATTATTTTTCAATTCAGTTCAATAATCTGATTTCGCTATGTAGTAATTGATTATCGCTTGCTTCATTGTAGTTAATTTGTTATGCATATATGTGTGTGTGTAGATTAATGTTTAAGACATATAAAGTGAGAGTTGTTGAATATTATCAGATGTGAATATATTTTATGAAAAAACTTTTGATATGGCAACACATGTTGCCATACTGCTAGCGTAATAGTCGAGTCATCGCTGTGTCATTGTATGCTTTTAGCGATGACATCATTTTTAGGAAACACCAAGAGTGCTTTAGGCTATTTCACCATAGCATGTAACACTTTGAGTTGGGTGGGCGTGACATCATCGCTATTTTGGGAGATTACGTGTGGGTGTCAACAATGCCTGTATAAGCTGACCGTATATTATAGCGTCAGTCATTTGGATGGAGAGGCCTCAGTCTCGGTCGGACAGTTGGAGAGTACATTTAGTTGAAAACAGTTGGTTGGAAGGAGATGAATGGAGAGACTTGGCATGAAGTCAATTGGAAGGAGACTAACAAGGAACAGTGTTGTGTTACGTAATCGTCAGTGACCAAATGGATTATATGTTTGGAGTGTGTTTCGTATCTATGTTCGGTTGATTTCTTTTGTCAGTTCGATGACAGCCGAATATAGAATCATCGTAATGCAGACTAACAGTTATCAGTGGATTACTTGTAAAGTTGATTGGGAAGTGTAAATATAATTTCAAGTCATGATATATCTCGTCTGTGAAACTAAAAGGATACATCACCAAATTAGGCTTGATATACCTATAACTGGTACCATCTCAAAGGAATACGTCATAATAACACTCAGTGTGTTCGAGGTACTCTAAAGTGAACCTGTGAGGGATAAATTTCTTGTGCGAATTTAAATTGTCCGGTCAAGAGGAATTCAAATTTAATGCCTAGTTTCTTTTAGTTGTAATGTCATAATTTTGTATTCTCGACGGTTTTATCGCAGCAAGTTTTATTATTTTAAGACATAATTTAAAAGTATATTTTGTTCAATATCAAATTAATTTATCGTTTTATTTCAATGGTAGAATTCGATAACCTCAAATTTAATGAGGAAACAAAACGACAATCTCCTTTTCCTAGAACCTACATGTTATGCTGTCTATGGAAACGTATTACTTCACACCCTAGAGATATTCAAGACTCTCATTGCTGCACTGAGTTGTAGCTGGCGCCCATCAAATAGTGTATGTGTAAGTAATCAGGAAAGAACTAAGTGTGAATACATAGTCCGACGAATGAGTATTTTATTTCATGAGTATTTTAATATATTTTTCATTTTAATTCTGTTTTATATTTATAATTACAGTGGTAAGTAGTCGCATAGGTATTCCATCAGAGGTGATAGGAGTATTCAATCACTACTGATCTGCATTTACAGCAGTCGCGCAGGTGGCAAATTCCGTATCTGTTGTTTGCCTAGACTTTTCTTAAATGATTGCAAAGAAATTAGAAATTTATTGAGCATCTCTTTTGGTAAGTTATTCCAATCTTTATCTCCCATTCCTTTAAACAAATATTCACCCCGATTTTTCCTCTCGAATTCCAACTTTATCTTCATATTGTGATATTTCCCACTTTTAAAGACACCACTCAAATTTCTACGGCTAATAATTTCATTCTACACCATCTCTCCACTGACAGCTCAGAACATACCACATAGTCGAGCAGCTCATCTCCTTTCTACCAAGCCATCCTAGTCCAAACTTTGCAACATTTTTGTAACGCTGCTCTTTTGTTGGAAATCACCCAGAACAAATTGAGCTGTTTTTCTTTGGATTGTTTCCAGTTCTAGAATCAACTAATCCCTGTGAGGGTCTCATACACTATAACCATACTCTTGTTGGGGTCTTACCAGAGACTTATATGCCCTCTCCCTTACATCCTTACTGGAAAAAATGAAAACCTACAACCTGTTTTCCAGTCATTGACCGGGTCAGGGATGTAACGAATGAAACATATACAGTCTGTTATTACAATGGGGTCGCCACTCCCAAGGTGATTTATTAATGAGTGATAAAACGCTATGAAATGATAATGAAGAGTGTTGCTGGAATGAAAGATGACAGGGAAAACCGGAGTACCCGGAGAAAAACCTGTCCCGCCTCCGCTTTGTCAAGCACAAATCTCACATGGAGTCACCGGGATTTGAACCACGGTATCCAGCGGTAAGAGGCCGACGCGCTGCCGTCTGAACCATGGAGGCCCTTACTTACATCCTTACTACAACCCCTAAATATGTAGAGATCTGTACCCTTTATTTACAACCACATTTATGTGATTACCCCAATGAAAGTCTTTCCTTATATTAACACCTGGGTACTTACAATGATCCCTGAAAGGAAGTTTCAATGCGGTAATAAAAACTGAGATGACTTTTCCTATTTGTGAAACTCACAATCTGACTTTAACCCTCTTTACCTTCATACCATTGCCTACTGTCCATCTCACAACATTATTGAAGCCATTTTGCAGTTGCTCTCAATCTTGTAACTTGTTTATTACTCTGTACAGAATAACATCATCTGCAAAAATCCTTATCTCTGATTGCACTTCTTTACTCATATCATTTATACATATACGAAAACATCTCAGAGGCTTCTAAGAATACTGTAATAGTTGGCTAAGGGCAATACGTTACTCCTAGAAAGCGGTTAATATGTTCATTGAGTGATTAATGTGTGATTACTGAGAGATAGCTGTAAGTTCTTCAATTAATCACAAAAAGTTGGCTACATACATCAGCGACTCCCTTAGAACGAAGAAGACTGAAGTGTTGTTGAGGGTTCTATTCCCATGTACCGGGAGGACTGAAGAGGCAATCTCTCCAAACCTCTAGATTTTAATTAATACTTGAACGGAACAAGTAGTCCCCAAACTCATCTCAGCTAACTGTCTCTGTCGTAAAATACCAGCATTTACATTGTTTAAATTTAATTTTACCTTGGCTGTGAGAGTTGAAAGGGAGTGGCATTTTCTTAAAAAATACTACAACACTTAAATAAAAGTACTCCAATTAAGTACTGGTAAGATATCATTATTTTCTTCACTGTATTTTAGTAGTGAAATATAAGTGAAAAAGAAGTGTATTCTTTGTATAACCGATGAATCAACTTAATACTGATATTTAGTCCTGTAAACATTATTTATAGTTCCAAGCAGAGAATCTATGTTCTACAGTAAATGTGAAGTGATACGCTTTATAAATCAATAGAAAGCAACAAAATAACTGGCGTTTGCCTTCATATTAATAGTTTCTTCAATATGGAGATGGTGACTGAAAATTTCAGTCTGTATGTTTTATTTAAGGCTATAAATTCTATTACACTTTCAAGTCTTATTAAAATAGGTTTTTTCTGTTAATACGTAAGTCATTCGTTTTCAGTGTTGACTAAATCTATATAACAGGTGGCTCCCGAACGCCGTACTTTCTATTTACAAATGTCCCGCATGCACAAATGATGAATGGGATATCTACCAACTGATTTTCACAGGCACACTACTGCCAGCGGGTAGCTTACGTCAGAATTTGAAGAGGGAGACAAACCAACTTTACTTTCACCGGACTAAGTTCTTTCGTTTGTGTTATGTTATTTTTTATAAAATGTAATTAACCTGCCCCGTGGTTTATTTGTAATAATACTTTTTTGAGATTGTGATTAAATGCTTTATACTAAAATTTTCACCAGGTCTCACAAACAAACCACGGGGCAGGTTAAATAGATTAACTTAATAAATAACATAACACAAAACAAATAATTTAGCCCAGTGAAAGGAACGTTGGTATTATCTCCCGTTAAAATTACATTTACAATTGAATTTATTTTACAACTGGCTTTACGTCCGCCTCTGTGGTGTAGTGGTTAGTGTGATTAGCTACCACTCGCGGAGGACCGGGTTCGATTCCCGGCTCTGCCACGATGTTTTGAAAAGTGGTACGAGGGCTGGAACGGGGTCTACTCAGCCTCGGGAGGTCGACTGGGTAGAGGTGGGTTCGATTGCCACCTCAGCCCTCCTCGAAGTGGTTTTCCGTGGTTTCCCACTTCTCCTCCAGCCAAATGCCAGGATGGTCGCTAACTTAAGGCCACGACCACTTCCTTCCATCTTAGTTGTTTAACCGTTCCAAACTTCCCATCACCGCACTGAGGCCCCTGTTCAGTATAGCAGGTGAGGCCGCCTGGGCGAGGTACTGGTCATCCTCCCCAGTTGTATACCGACCCAATGTCTCACCCTCCAGGACACTGAACTTGAGGCAGCAGAGGTGGGATCCCTCGCTGAGTCCAAGGAAAAATCAACACTGGAGGGTAAGCAGATTAATTAGAAGAAGTATTTGCTTTACGTCGCACCGACACAGATACGACTTATAGCGACGATGAGACAGGGAAGGGCTACGCGTGGAAGGGAAGAGGCCGTGGCCTTAATTAAGGTACATCCCCAGCAGTTGCCTGGTGTGAAAATGGGAGACCACGGAAATCCATCTTCAGGGCTACCGACAGTGTGATTCGAAACCACTATTCCCGGGTGCAAGATCACATTTGCGCGCCCCTAACCACACGGCCAGCTCGCCCGGTACAATTAAATATAAGTACTGCATGATTATGCAATTAAAAATAATTTAGTATTTGAATACACACTAAGAAACTAATTGGCACTAAAAGAGAGTGCCAGACTGATGGATGCGCGCGGCAAGTGTCCACGACCTTATCAAAAAAATATTTACCCCTACTACCCTTCCTCGCAGCACATGCAAAGTCTCCACTACCTGCCGTAGCGCTTTACAAATCGTTTAGCCGCGACGAACGGTATTTTGTGCGTATTTCTGCCAATAATTATGTTAATAATTAAAAAATAAAGGAATGAATTAGCAGATAAGACAACAAGGCTTGTACAAATAGCTTTTTAAAAAAATTCGTAGTTCCAGCTAGCTAAAGTGGAAAAAATGTAATGTTTACTCCAAAATGTGGTGGGGGGAGAGGGTGCCACTGCCCCTCCTCACCCCACCCCCTAATTACCGCTACTGTTTGTAAACACGCCAAAGATACAGAAAAGGAAATTTAATAACTTATTAATTTATACACGTGTAGACATTCCACTCGATAATAGAGTTGCTTGTATAAAACAAACGCTAATACTGTTCGGTGAAATACGTGTGTAGGAGGCATTGCCCTACGTCTGTTTGGAGCTTCGGCTGCATTCCGACCAGGTTGTCCAGATTAAAATAATGTCTGTGTATTTGTCGCTGCTGAACACACTATCCATTGCCGATATGCTGACAGCAAATATAGTGCGGTTGTACCATACACCAGCCTAGAAATATGCGGTGGAAAACATTGTTTACTATTGCAAGGGGTGCATTAGACCTGTAACGCTGAGTAACATGCTGCGAGCGACAGGCTGGTCCTTGTCTCTTTATATTCTGACGTAACCTCCCCGCTGGCCGTAGTGCGCCTGTGAAAATCAGTTGGTAGATATCCCATTCATCATTTGTGCATGCGAGACATTTGTAAGTAGAAAGTACGGCGTTCTTGAGCCACCTGGTATATAAAATAACATGTCATGACTGACTGACTGACTGACTGACTGACTGACTGACTGACTGACTGACTGACTCTGACTGACTGACTGACTGATTCATCATCGCCGAGGCAAAATTACTGGACATAAAGAAATGATATTTTGGAGATACATCCATATTATGGTGTAGGTGCTCACTAAGGGAGCTAAGGGGGTGAAAAGGGGGGGGTGAATTTTTAAAATGAGGATATCTATATCAATTAAAAATAAAAGTTTACAGACGTAGAAATTGGTATTTGGAATCTACTTTAAAAATAAAGAAACACGTATTTTGTTTTCAGAAAATCCCATTAAGGGGGTTGAAAAATGGGGGAAAAGGGGTTGAACTCCTTTTATGAGAAGACATGTATCTCAAAAACTGAAGATGTTACAGACATGCAAATTGGTATTTGGAATCTCTTTTGAAAATAAAGAAACATGTATTTTTTGTGTTTTGGGATAATCTGATGAATAGGGGTGAACAGCAGTGACAAACGGGGTGAATTATCTCAGACAAGTAACATATTACAGATTTGAAAACTGTTCTTTGGAATTTCCTATAAAATAAAGAAACATATTTTTTTTCGGAAAACTCACTTAAGGGGAACTGAAAAAGAGAGTGAATTTTTATCATTAGCATATCTACAGTATATCTCGAAAACTTAACATGTTGCAGACGTAAAAATTGGTGTCTGGAATCTCCTTTAAAAATAAGGAAACATGTACCGTATTCTTTTGTTTTCGGAAAAACCCTGAACGGGGGGTGGGGTGCAAAAATAATAAAAAAGTTGGATTATTTGTATGAATATATATCGTAAAATCTACAGATGTTACAAACGTGAAAACTGGTATTTGGAATCTCTTTTTAAAATAAAGAAACACGCATTTTGAGGGAATCAAATGGGTAGGGGGGATTAAGACGGAGATGAATTCCTTTTACGAGGATACATGTATCTCAAATACTGAAGATTTTACCGTCGTGATAACTGGTATTTGAAAGTTCTTTTAAAGGAAAGGGTACTGTTTGTTTTTGGAAAATTCACTTCAGTGGGGAGTGTGAAAGGAAGTAAAAAAAATGAATTCTTTTTCTGAAGAAAGTTATATCTCAAAACTTAAGGTTACAGACGTGAAACTTGGTATATCGATCTCCTTTAAAAATAAAGAAACACGCATTTTGTGGGTGAGGCAGACCAGCTTAACGGGCGGGGGTGGAGTGAAAAAGGAGTTGAAGTTTGTTCATGAGGATACTTGTATCTCAAAAACTGAAGATATTACAGACATGAAAATTTGTATTTGGAAATTTATTTCAAAGTAAAGAAACACGTAATCTATTGTTTTTGGAAAATCCACTTAAGGGGCGAATAAAATGAAAAATTAGTAGAATTCTTTGTATGAGGATACTTATATCTCAAAAACTAAAGATGTTACAGACGTAAAAATTAGTCTTTGGAATCTCCTTTAAAAATAAACAGGCATGTTTGGGGGAAATCAACATGGGGCGGGGCGGTGAAAGAGGAGTTTAATTTCCTTTTTTTATGAGGATGCATATATCTCAAAACTGAAGATGTTTCAGTCGTGATACCTGGCATTTGGAAGCTCCTTTATAAATAAATGAGCATATATTTTCGGTTTTCGGAAAATTCACTTAAGGGGGAGGGTGAAAGGAAGTGAAAACGTTAGTTATTTTATGGAGAAAATTATATCGCAGAAACGTGCGGTTACACACGTGAAAATGTGTATTTGCAATCTCCTTTAAAAATAAAGAAACAAGCATTTTTTGGTTGGGTGGGATCAACTTAACGGGCTGGGATGGAGTGAGAAAGGGGTTGAATTCTTTTTATGAGGATATCAATATATCTTAAAAACTGAAGGTGTTAGGGGCATGAAAATTTGTATTTGGAATCTTCTTTTAAAGTAAAGAAACACGTGTTCTTTTGTCTTTGAAAAATCCACTTAAGGGGTGAATAAATTGAAAAATTAGTTGAATTATTTGAATGAGGATAATTATTTCTCAAAAGTAAAGACGCTAAAGACGTGAAATTTGGTATTTGGAATCTCCTTTAAAAATAAAGAAACATGAACTTTTGGGGAGGCGGGAATCAATTTAAGGGGTAGGAACGTACAGACTAAGTGAAAAAGGAGTTGAATTACTTTTATGAGGATGTTTATATCTCAAAAACTGAAGATGTTACAGACATGGAAATTAGTATTTGGAATCTCATTCCAAAATAAAGAAACACGTACCTTTTGTTTTCGGAAAGGCCACTTAAGGCGGGAGAGGGGTGGAAAGAAGTGAATAAGAAGAAGAAGAAGAAGAAGAAGAGGAAGGGGAAGTTGAATTATTCTTATGAGTATACATTTATCTCCAAACCGAAGGTGTTACAGACGTACAGACATGAAAACTGGTAATTGGAATCTCCTTTAAAAGGAAAGAAACACGTATTTTTTTATTTTGGAAAATCCAGTTAAGGGGCTGGAAAGAATAGGAAAAGCAGGTGAATTTTTAAAATGAGTACCGGTATATCTACATTGTATGTCAAAAACTTAACATGTTAGAGACAAGAAACTTGGTACCGGTATTTGGAAAGTCCCATAAAAATACAAGAACAGGTACCTTTTTTCGGAGAGGGCACTTAACGGGGGGTGAAAAGAAGTGAAAAAAGTTGAATTATGTTTTATAAGGATACTTATATCTTAAAAACTGAAGATTTTACAGACGTGGAAGTTGGTATTTAGAATATCCTTTAAAAAGAAATAAATATTTTTGTTTTCGGAAAATACACTTAGATGGGGTGGGGGTGGGATAAGGTCTGATCAAGGTGTTGAGTTTTTTATTGGGATATTTATGTATATCTCAAAAACTGAAGATGTTACAGATGTGGGAATAGGTATTTGAAATATCCTTTAAAAATAAAGAAGCGTGTATTTTATTTTTCGAATTGAGAGAAGACTGTTTCTCACATGTACAGTTCTATGTCGCATGGTCGTCTTATCCCCAAAATGTAATACCAAATACATTAGAGACAATAAACGACACTTCCGGATTTAGCCTTGTTAAAATGGGAGGCAATTTGCAAGTGGCGCTCCTAGTAGCGTGACCTGAAAATTCGCGCTAAATTCAAATATCAATGGAAATGCATATACGGAAATGGATAAATAAATTACGTCTAGAAAGAAAGTGTTGCTAAAATATTAACTTCAAAGTTGCTAAAGACATTCCGGATACATGAATGAAGAATTATTTAACAGGTTATTATTTAAAGACCGAAATTAGACATATAATCAAGATGTCAAGTGGACTGCTGTGAAAGGGCTTGATCTTTCATTTATGCATTACTTTCTTAGCTTTAGCATACCTGCCTGAACTTTCACTGCTAGATTTGTCTTTTTTTCTCATTTAAAAGTATTGTACATCACATTATGACACTTGTCAATAAAAATATCGGCACATTCCTTACACACATGATCAATGAATTTACATTTAAGAACTGGATAATTTTCCTTTTAACTTGAAGCCTACTAACAGAAAGAAAATCTATAAATTTTGCCGCAAAAACATTCAAAATTTCCCTATAAGCAATACTTGCCATTACATTAGGGTGAAGCAAATTTGCATCATCATCACAGTTCTTAAATCAACAACATTTTCTTCAGTGCTTGACAACGCATTAGGGCACTCCAAATGGGGTAACTTGGAACACAACCAGCCACACGCATATGCATATGCATTTTCCTGAATTAAATCAAAACCCACAAATCACACCTACAACAACACATCGGTATTGAAGGTTAACTGCTGCACTAATACAATAAAATAAGCTCATTATATATTAAGCCAGCTAAAATATGGGTCGCGTAGGTCAGAAGTTTAGGAACTGGAAGAATATACGGTATATGCAAACACAGCATTTACTTACATTTTCTTATCACGAGGGAAACGGAAGAACGACCGTGAATATTTCTGCACTTCATAGTTATTGTAGCCAAATGCAGCACATATCTTTCCACTCATATTGACAGGAGAAATAAAGGAATAACACACGCTACTATGTACTTATGTCAAGTTAATGCAAACGCATAAATAACCCCAAAAACTTCACAAACAAATACACGTGCTCTTATGACAGAATCAGTAACTCTCAAGTCACTCCGCTGGACAGAGTTCTAATCGTTGTCCCTCGATATCTCGCAGTGTCGCGTATTGTCTCTACTGTATTTGGTAATAACACAAACATGGTTTACAAAGAATTTCTGACGTAAATGAAACTCAGTTTGGGCGTGTTTTCATACTTTAGGAATTTTCGGACAATGTCTTAGTACAATGCCGAGGAATGATTACTTTGATCAAATTACGAAGTCCACGCGAGCGAAGCCGCGGATAATTGCTGGCTTAACATATATGCTTTTCCAGCAGGTCAAAACATGAAATATAACACTTAAAACAATATAACACATCTGTAAAAGACATATTAGTAACAAAATTACATCATTTTGTTCTACAAGAACATCCTCAGATTCTATTAAATCCCTTTTAACCATGCATACGGCATGCACAATGATTCATGTTATAAATGTCATATTAAAGCCCGTATTGACAAAGTATCAATTTGTGAAATTTTGAATGTATAATTCCACCTTTACAATACTGTAATTGTCTTTATTAAAAGACTACATTAAATTATATTCGTGATACATGTTTCGTCCTTTTATGAGACATTCTCAGTCACAAATACAAATCATTAAAAATAAGCTAAGGACACGTTGAAATAAGTAAATAAAAAGCCTTTGGATCCTGTGACGCGGCGTGAGGGCATCTTGACAATCTTGAATGTTAAAGTGGTGCGGCATGAACATGATATGAAGCATGACGTCCAGTTAAAATCACAGATTTGTTGTTAAAAATAATGAATAATCCAATTATAAAACAACGTGAGTGGCTGTGCGAATAAAATTATGTGTATTATGTACATATAGCAGTGTGATGGTAATGCCACATTGAAATAGCTTTCTTGATAAGAACGTGGAGTTATACTCATGATGCAAGTTGAACTTCATTATGTGTTGACAATAAGGGCCTAAAAAGAAAAAGAAAAATATGAATGAACAAAGAATAAATTAAATTAAAATGTGAACTAAGTGCCCGTCCGGTCACTCACCTCCTTGTCCATCCTATGTCGACCACTCCACCTCAACTGCTAAAGCTAACTGAATGACGTCTTCAAACGTCGTTGAGGACTGGCTGTGAGGGGAGATTGAGGGGAGTTTGATGTAAGGGGAGAGGCGTAAGGTAAAGTATTACTCACGCGCCTTCCTGAAATGAATTTATTGATTAACACCTCGAAAAGTATATTGATTTCCTGCGATATCTCATAAAGATTATAAATCGGGTTGCATTTTTATAGAATTTATAAAAATGCTTTCTAACATATTCAAAAGATTTTCTATTTTTTTCTAGGGGGCTTTTACGTCGCACCGACACAGATAGGTCCTATGGCGACGATGGGATAGGAAAGGCCTAGGAGTTGGAAGGAAGCGGCCGTGGCCTTAATTAAGGTACAGCCCCAGCATTTGCCTGGTGTGAAAATGGGAAACCATGGAAAAACATCTTCAGGGCTGCCGATAGTGGGATTCGAACCTACTATCTTCCGGATGCAAGCTCACAGCCGCGTGCCTCTACGCGCACGGCCAACTCGCCCGGTCAAAAGATTTTCTTTCTTACATAAATGGAGAATTTGAAGGTCATGGTGTACGCCCGTGAATGTATGATTGGTATCGTCCATATGAGAACCGAATGCTGAGAATCCGCCGTACTTTCACGCATTAACATGTTCATTATAACTTGTGTTAAAATTGAGGCCTGTCTGTCCAATATAACTGGCGGAACACTGCTGGCACTTTAATTTGTAAACACCTGATTTCTTAAATTTGCTATTGCCGTTATTGATAGTGTGCTGACTAAAGAAAAGACGAGCGTTGTTATTGGTTGTTTTAAAAGAAACTTTCATATCAAGTTTCTTGAAAACATTCGTGATTTCGTATATTTTACTGTGGCTATAAGTGAAAAGGTCGGTACAATCTTCTTTCTATTTTTATCCTTGGTTAATGTGGAAAATGAGTTCATCTCAATTTTGCTAATAATTTTATCCACAAATCGCCTGTTGAACCCGTTGCTTTTTGCTATAAAATATATAGTATCCAATTCAATTGAATTAAATATTTACACATCCAATCAAACCATAAGATGTATTCATTTGACGTCAAAAATATGTTCTCAAATATTCCAGTATGAAAAACGATAAATCATGTAAAGAACATTGTACTTAAATACTGTAAATTGAGTAGGCAAGAGATAGCTGATTTTATTAATATTTTGGAGTTCGTCACTAACAGTGGCGTGCACCAACCAAGAGTAAGTTCTACTTTCGTAGTAAAAAACTCTTGAAGTCAGCATTCGGCGAATTCCACACGATAGTAAATTACTTCCGAAGTATTGCAGTCCTTTCTGATACTCCTGGACTAAATTACTACAAGAGTAAAATGCTGAACAGCACCATCTTGTAGTAAAATGAAATGTCGTTTGGCTTTTAGTGCCGGGATATCCCAAGACGGGTTTGGCTCGCCAGGTGCAGGTCTTTCTATTTGACACCCGTAGGCGACCTGCGCGTCGTGATGAGGATGAAATGATGATGAAGACAACAAATACACCCAGCCCCCGTGCCATTGGAATTAACCAATTAAGGTTAAAATCCCCGACCCGGCCGGGAATCGAACCAGGGACCCTCTGAACCGAAGGGCAATACACTGACCGTTCAGCCAACGAGTCGGACATCTTGTAGTATATTACTAAAGACGTAAAAAACGCACGAATATAGGTTAGAATTTACTCTCACGTCGTGCATGGAGTAAGCTAAGAGTAAGTTCTACTTTCGTAGTAACGTACTCTTGAAGTCAGCATTCGGCGACCTCCACACGATAGTAAATTACTTCCGAAGTATTGCAGTCCTTTCTGATACTCCTGGACTAAATTACTACAAGAGTAAAATGCTGAAGAGCACCATCTTGTAGTATATTACTAAAGACGTAAATAACGCACGAATATAGGTTAGAATTTACTCTCACGTCGTGCATGGAGTAAGCTAAGTTTAGATTTGTGGACTAATGATAATATTTCAATCAATCAATCAATATCAATCAATACTGATCTTCATTTAGGGCAGTCGCCCAGGTGGCAGATTCCCTATCTGTTGCTTTCCTAGCCTTTTCCGAAATGATTTCAAAAAATTGGAAATTTATTGAACCTCGTCCTTGGTAAGTTATTCCAATCCCTAACTTCCCTTCCTATAAATGAATATTTGCCCCAGTTTGTCCTCTTGAATTCCAACTTTATCTTCATATTGTGATCTTTCCTACTTTTATAAACGCCATTCAAACTTATTCGTCTACTAATGACATTCCACGCCATCTCTCCGCTGACAGCTCGGAATATACCACTTAGTCGAGCAGCTCTTCTTCTTTCTCTCAATTCTTCCCAACCCAAACATTGCAACATTTTTGTAACGCTACTCTTTTGTCGGAAATCACTCAGAACAAATCGAGCTGCTTTTCTTTGGATTTTTTCCAGTTCTTGAATCAGGTAATCCTGGTGAGGGTCCCATACACTGGAACCATACTCTAGTTGGGGTCTTACCAGAGACTTACATGCCCTCTCCTTTACATCCTTACTACAACCCCTAAACACCCTCATAACCATGTGCAGAGATCGGTACCCTTTATTTACAATCCCATTTATGCGATTACCCCAATGAAGTTCTTTCTTTATATTAACACCTAGATACTTACAATGATCCCCAAAAGGAACTTTCACCCCATCAATGCAGTAATTAAAACTGAGAGGACTTATCCTATTTGTGAAACTCACAACCTGACTTTTAACCCCGTTTATCAACATACCATTGCCTGCTGTCCATCTCACAACATTTTAGAGGTCACGTTGCAGTTGCTCACAAACTTCTAACTTATTTATCAATCTATAGAGAATAACATCATCCGCAAAAAGCCTTACCTCCGATTCCACTCCTTTACTCATATCATTTATATATATAAGAAAACATAAAGGTCCGATAACACTGCCCTGAGGAACTCCCCTCTCAACTATTACGGGGTCAGACAAAACTTCACCTACTCTAACTCTCTGAGATCTATTTTCTAGAAATATAGCAACCCATTCAGTCACTCTTTTGTCTAGTCCAATTGCACTCATTTTTGCCAGTAGTCTCCCATGATCCACCCTATCAAATGCTTTAGACAGGTCAATCGCGATGCAGTCCATTTGGCTTCCAGAATCCAAGATATCTGCTATATCTTGCTGGAATCCTACAAGTTGAGCTTCAGTGGAATAATCTTTCCTAAAACCGAATTGCCTTCTAGCGAACCAGTTATTAATTTCACAAACATGTCTAATATAATCAGAAAGAATGCCTTCCCAAAGCTTACATACAATGCATGTCAAACTTACTGGCCTGTAATTTTCAGCTTTATGTCTATCACACTTTCCTTTATACACAGGGGCTACTATAGCAGCTCTCCATTCATCTGGTATAGCTCCTCTGACCAAACAATAATCAAATAAGTACTTCAGATATGGTACTATATCCCAACCCATTGTCTTTAGTATATCCCCAGAAATCTGATCAAATCCAGCCACTTTTCTAATTTTCACTTTTGTATCTTATTGTAAATGTCATTGTTATCATATGTAAATTTTATTACTTCTTTGGCCTTAGTCTCCTCCTCTATCTCGACATTATCCTTGAAACCAACAGTCTTTACATACTGCTGACTGAATACTTCTGCCTTTTGAAGATCTTCACAAACACACTCCCCTTGTTCATTAATTATTCCTGGAATGTCCTTCTTGGAACCTGTTTCTGCCTTAAAATACCTATACATACCCTTCCATTTTTCACTAAAATTCGTATGACTGCCAATTATGCTTGCCGTCATGTTATCCTTAGCTGCCTTCTTTGCTAGATTCAATTTCCTAGTAAGTTCCTTCAATTTCTCCTTACTTCCACAGCCATTTCTAACTCTATTTCTTTCCAGTCTGCACCTCCTTCTTAGTCTCTTTATTTCTCTATTATAATAAGGTGGGTCTTTACCATTCCTTACCACCCTTAAAGGTACAAACCTGTTTTCGCATTCCTCAACAATTTCTTTAAACCCATCCCAGAGTCTGTTTACATTTTTATTTACCGTTTTCCACCGATCATAGTTACTGTTTAGAAACTGCCTCATACCTGCTTTATCAGCCATATGGTACTGCCTAACAGTCCTACTTTTAAGACCTTCCTTTCTATGACATTTATTTTTAACTACCACAAAAACAGCTTCATGATCACTAATACCATCTATTACTTCAGTTTCCCTATAGAGCTCATCTGGTTTTATCAGCACGACATCCAGGATATTTTTCCCTCTGGTTGGTTCCATCACTTTCTGAATCAGCTGTCCTTCCCATATTAACTTATTTGCCATTTGTTGGTCATGCTTCCTGTCGTTCGCATTTCCTTCCCAATTGACATCTGGCAAATTCAGATCTCCCGCTACAATCACATTTCTTTCCATGTCGTTTCCCACATAGCTGCTGACTATCCTATCAAATAATTCTGAATCCACGTCAGTGCTACCCTTTCCCGATCTGTACACTCCAAATATATCAAGTTGCCTATTATCTTTAGAAATGAGCCTTACACCTAGAATTTCATGTGTCTCATCTTTAACTTCTTCGTAGCTTACAAATTCTTCTTTCACCAGAATGAACACTCCCCCTCCCACCCTTCCTATCCTATCCCTACGATACACACTCCAGTGCGGTGAGAAAATTTCTGCATCCATTATATCATTTCTCAGCCATGATTCAACTCCTATTACAATATCTGGTAAATATATATCTATTAAATTACTTACTTCTATTCCTTTCCTTACAATACTTCTACAGTTCAACACTAACAATTTTATGACATCCCTACTTGAATTCCAGTTCCCTGTTCCCTTATCACCGCTCCCTAGGCCATCCCGTTTCCCTGAATGTACCTCCCTATTACCCTTCCAAACAAATTTCCTAACTTATATGTACCACTGCGGTTTATACGAAGGCCATCTGAGCGCAGATCCCTATCTCCTACCCACCCATCAGGACCTAGAAATTTCACTCCCAGTTTCCCACATACCCACTCCATAGTCTCATTTAAATCCCCAATCACCCTCCAGTCAGTATCCCTCCTACACAGTATTCCACTAATAACAATCTCCGCTTTCTCAAACTTCACCCGTGCTGCATTTACCAGATCCCAGACATCTCCAACTATGTTGGTACTTATATCAGCTTGCCTTACGTTGTTGGTACCAACGTGAAACACTACCACCTTCTCCTTCCCCTCCTCCCTCTCTTCTACTTTCCTCAACATCTGCCTCAACCTAATTCCTGGATAACATTCTACCCTGGTTCCTTTTCCCCCACACACTTTCCCCACGTGTCTAACGATGGAATCCCCCATGACCAGAGCCTCAACCCTCCCCACCTCATCTGATCCCCTGCCCTCCTGGTCAGCCCTATCTTCTCTCACTGCTGCAGAAGCTACTTCCTCCTCCCTTTTCTCCTTCCCATGACCCTGTTCCACCTGTCTTTTCCTATCCTCTACTCTACATTTCCCTTCCCTACCTTTTCCCTTCCTCCTACTTCCACGCATCTCAGTAACAGTTCCCTGTCCCTCATCTTCCCTCTGTTGTTCTACCTGGACTGACTCGTACCGATTTCGCACAGACACCTGTCCTGAATTCTGATCCTGAATAGAGCCCTTAGCCTGCAATCTCCTTCCCCTTAGAACATTAAACCACCTGTCTTCTACAACTCCTCCCTTTCCTTCCCCTCCCTCTTGTACACCTACTGTAACCTGTACATTGTTTGAAGGAGTCTTATCTTCCTTCCTGTCTTCTGTGAGAATCCTAATTATCTCCCTCAAACTTTCCAACTCCTCCCTCATACCCCTCAATGCCTCACCACACCCACAATAAGTACACTCGCGCTTCTTAGCCATTCTTTACGGGGGAGAAAAATTTAAATTAAAAAATAAATAAATTATTTGCAAAAAATAAATAAACGAAGGGATATATTGTCTGGGATAGTACAAAACAATAAGGTAATTAATATACGACTACACTACAATACTACTTAGTCGTGCTCTAATTCTTGTTTATTCTGCAACCCCTAACAGGATAAAAACTGCTGTTAATTACTGAATATCGAAAGTAATACACAAGAACTACACAATTCCAAACTGCAATTAAGCCTATCCTAATTAGAACAACAGTATTTTAGTAAGAGTTTCTACGGATACCTCTACTACACCAGTACTACACAAATATTTTACAATAATAAAATAAGCACACTCAGTTCTAATAGGATATTACTCGTATACTACTGTACAGCACACTACAGTAATTTTAAACTACTTTCAGACGTATCCTAATTACGATACCGGTACCGTACCGTATGTCATTACTAAGCACAACAGAAATGAAATTTGCAAGAACTACTGAACTCAAAGATTACCAACGAAGCTAAATGCTTAGACAAATTATTATTAGTATTACGGTCTAATAGATACACACGAAAGATAACACACGAATATAGCATGCAAGATACGGCACTATCTAAATGTACTGTATCTATATTACAATATATCTACACTACACTACACTACACTGCGTTTGGTTAAATGCTTAAGTATCAAAAGGTTTGTCGTACACGAAGAAAAACACGAATATAACTGGCAAGATACTATCTAATATATTATACCTTATCTTCACTACAATTCTACTGAAATGTGGTTATGTGATTATTACAGCTGGTGGTTACGATTATTTTCCCTACTCCACGGGACGGAGAAAAAAAAGTGTCCTTAATTAGGCCTGCTGAAAAATACGTGGTTGTCTACAATAATTTCTCAAATATTTCTATCAAAACTACTACTACTACTACTCCAGGGACTTGAACTGCAATTACTGGGATATATGAACTTAATTATTATTAGCTAACCGCTCATAAATACTGAAAGATCGAGGGAGCGAAATATAAATTACGGATACTAACTACCTACTCAGAAGTACAAATGAATGAAATACAAGGTCAGGTAATTTTTATTTATATTTACTTGACTACACTACACCCTTTGTTCACGACTGTAGCCAACAATGCAATATGTGAATATGAGGAGCGACAATAATCAATAACAATACAACGACTGTTAATTATTACCGTGTAATCTCTTTAACTTCTTTTTAAATGGAAGTTTACAGGCGTATCGTGTTTTTTATGTAGTAAATTATTACCTTCGCGATAGTTTGAACGGATATCTATACGAAATACCGGAGAAGTTGCTGCAGAAGTTACGGTACTATTCCTTATGATAATCTGCCTTTGTAAGTACAACCAACGAACCTACAGATACTTACAAATATTTTTAAAGTTAATAGTATTACCTAAAGTATCTCCTAAACCTAAATTCGAAACAAGATACACCTAGCTAGCCTACCTAACCTAGAAAACGTAATTTACTGAAGACCAACTGAATTATTTGTTACAAAATTTAAATAAATCGTGCCGTATATGAGAGGAAAGACGTTTCAAACGTGTTTATGGATTACTTGGATTATATTGACGATTTTGACGCAGAAAACGATGGTAAATATAATAGTGCATAGACCTACAGTGCGTAAAAGGAGAGAGCCGTATAATGTGCACACGGAGAGTTTTAGGAACGTTTTTGGTCTTAGGAAGGAATTTTTTACTTTCCTTCTAAATCTACTTGGAGATCACTTACAGCTGAATTCTTGTCTTAACTTTGTTTTATCTCTCAAATTACGGTTGTGTGCCCTACGAGTGTTTCGTACCGGAACATTTCAGTACAGTTGCCGGTGATCTAATTAACGTTTACCGCACAACTGCTGGCCGTATCTTTCATCACGTGGTTAAAGCACTAGTTGAGGCGAATAGGGAGGTACACCTGCAAATGATGATGATTGTTCGGAAAATGAAAGGATAATTCTTCACGTTAGCAGGTTTTCACACATCGTGGGTGCAATTGACTGTGACTGCGCTCATATTCCAATTTTTTGCCCTCTCGGTGACAACGGTGAAATTTTCAGAAATCGGAAGAGGTATTTATCATTTTTTTCAATTTGCTTAACGTCGCACCGGCACAGATTTGTCTTATTGCAACGATAGGGCAGGAGAGGCCTAGGTATTGGAAAGCGGCTGTGGCCTTAAGGTACAGACCCAGCATTTGCCTGGTGTGAAAATGGAAAAATTTCTCTGTGGATGTAGGCGATCTGCGTGAAGGAACCACCATCAGTTTTAATTTTTCCCGCGTGTCCATGACTTTCTGCTTTGCTTCCGCCTTCGCTTTTAAGTCCTTCCACAGAATCTCAACTTGCTGCGTTTTCCGTCACTCGAAGCATTGAATTCTTCTGTCAAGACTTTCCATGAATTTCATTTCTTATCCAGCATCTTTATGTTGTGTTTCTTACACCCTATATCCTTTGCATAGATCGTCATTACCTGTATTAACAAGCATTTATCTTTTTCGCTTACGTATTCCCCCGTTTCCTATCGCACATAACCTTATCCATTTAGATTTCTTTAAATCTTTAAAGAAGATACACAAACACAACACTACTCCGCGAGTAACGAACGCTACTTCTATAGTAGTAACTAAAAAGTAAAATGTACTGCAACTCTCCGACGTTACTTCCGGAGTATATAACTCCCGTAGTAGTTTACTTATGTAGTATGGACTTCTTTAGTAAACGCTACTTCCGTACCGTAACGTGGGGTAATTCCGATATAATGGGGCATTATCGATCATTCGGTCTTCCTTCTGAAAACTGAGCCTTCCCGCGAAACAACGACGACAATGGATCCAATACGCGGCGTATAAACAAAGGGAACATTATTGGCTATCTGACTGCGCACTAAGAATATGTGCATTCTTGTCTACAATTCACCGGGAGAGGTTGTTAAGAAGTGAGAAATTTATTAAATTATCGCTGTCATTGGAAACTTCTGTTTCAGAAGGTCACATACCATACACTGGCGGTAAGTTAATACTGCAATCCTATCTTCTGTTATTTGGTATCATATAAAGCTTTTGCGCGAGTTTCTACATTACACTGTTTTAAAGTTACGGCTTTTTATATACGAAGTTGTCTTGTTATAGGGTAATACCGATCATGGTGAGGACATATGTGAAGAAACTGGGACCTGTCGGAAGGTGTAGATATAACCCTATCCACTTAGAGAATGCAGTAAAAGCTGTCCGTCAAGGGAAAATGAGTATCCGGAGAGCATCTGAACAGTTTGCTGTGCCATATACCACACTAAACGACAAATTGAAGAACAGATATTCACACAAGGTGGGTGCACCGACAGTCTTAACCAGGGAGGAGGAAAAAACTCTCGTCGAAGGGCTGCTGTTATGTGCCAGGTGGGGTTTCCCGCTCAGAAATACTGATATACGTAACATCGTCCAGGGTTACTTGAACCACGCTGGGAAGGTCGAGAAAAGGTTCGCAGATAACCGTCCCGGGTTAGAATGGATTCGAGGTTTTCTCAGGAGGAATCAGGAACTCACAGTGAGGATTGGGGAGAACACCAAACGATCCAGGGCAGCAGTTACGCGAGATATTATCATGGACTATTTCCATAACCTGCAAAACACACTAGAGGGAGTCCCTATGTCAAATATTATAAATTATGATGAGACAAATTTCTGTGATGATCCGGGAAATGTGAAGGTTGTTGTGAAACGTGGGGTCAAACATCCTGAGAGAATTTTAGACTCGTCGAAAACGAGTATCAGTGTTATGGTGGCTGCGGCTGCAGACGGTACAGTGTTACCACCATTCACCGTCTACAAAAGTAAGCATCTGTATGACACGTGGACAGAAGGAGGGATCAGCGGTGCTGGTTATAGCCGAAATATGAATGGCTGGTTTGATCTTACGATGTTCGAGGCATGGTTTAAGAAAATTATGTTGCCTTATATAAGGACATTACAGGGGCCCAAGGTCATGATAGGCGATAACTTGTCGAGCCATCTCTCAATTAACGTAATCAAGCTATATGAAAAGCATGACGTCAAATTTGTTCTATTGCCTCCGAATGCTACCCACCTTTGCCAGCCTCTCGATGTTGCCTTCTTTCGTCCCCTAAAGATGGCTTGGCGAAGTGTGCTGGATGAATGGAAGAAAACGAATAGGGGAGTGGTGCACAAATCAGAGTTCCCTAAACTTCTAAAAGAGACATTTAATAAGATAGGTGTAAATTGTGCAACGAATATTATTTCTGGGTTCAGAAAAACGGGTATTGTTCCTTTCTGTCCAGAAAACGTGCTACGCCAGATTCCACATGATGGCAGTGCTGATGACATCAGTCGAGAACGATCGTGGACTGCATCGTTCGTTCAACATCTCGAGCGAGCCCGGGTTGGAGAGGCAAGTACAAATGCACCGGTTCGCCGTGCGAAGCGCTTGACTGTTCCTCCCGGCAAAGGGATCGTGGTGAGAGATTTGGCCACCAATGCAGCTGACAAGGATGATGATGATGATGATGATGATCAAAGTATAGAGACTGAAGTAACTTCAGAAGAAGAATCAACATCAGAAGAAGACAATTCAAGTTTTGAGGGGAGGGAAACCTGTCACGCCATCCCCACCGCAGAAACTCTATCTTCTCATGAAAGTGGGGGGAAAGATGGGTTGTCTATAAATGACTTTGTTCTCGTTGCATTTCCGACGAAGAAGAGAATTCGGCGTTTCATTGGCCAGCTGGTGAGAGTTAGTCCGGGCACACTCGAAGCAAATTTTCTGAGGAAGAGGATCCTGGCTGGCACAACATATTTTGTATTTCCAGACATTTCCGATGTAATGGAAATCGAAAAGGAACAAATTGAGAGGAAACTTATACCAGCGTACTGCAAACGAGGAAAGTTCGTTTTCCTTGATATAGAACATGTTGATGTGGAGTAGAAGGCGACTATGTCCTTGTATAAAAAATTGTGATTAGTGCCTCTTAAATGTAACATTTTTATCTGTATAAACTATTTAATATGTCTTACCTATTTTATTATGTTTTACTTTACTATTAGTAAAATATCCCGTATCTTCTTTACTATTGGTTCGAATAGTTTTACTAAATAGCTTGAAAATAGAATGTGTTTAGAGACTTCAATTTTCTTATTTTTAGTGATTTAATGATTGTTTATTTGCTTTGTTTTAGGTTTATATGTTAAGAAATATTTTTAAAAAGTAAAAATGTGATCGGTATTACCCATAAGACGGTCAAATACCGATAATCAAGAAAAATAAATGACTGATCGGAATTACCCCACTCCATGGGGTAACACCGATCACCGATTTTTATTAATTTTTTTCAATATTATCAACTACTTACGATTCTTTGTTACGTCAAATAAAAGCTAATGAATCATTAATCTTATATATTTAATTTCGTAAGTACTACGTAAATAACGCGGGACGTATCCGAAAAACACCTTTAAAAATGATCGGAATTACCCCATTTGCAGTAATTTACTCCAAGATGGGGCACGCCATCCTAAGAGTTACAAACATGGGCGCCTGCCGTCCGACCCGTTGGCTGAACGGTCAGCGTACTGGCCTTCGGTTCAAAGGGTCCCGGGTTCGATTCCCGGCCGGGTCGAGGATTTTAACCTTAATTTGTTAATTCCAAAGGCACGGGGGCTGGGTGTATGTGTTGTCTTCATCATCATTCCATCCTCATCACGACGCGCAGGTCGCCTACGGGAGTCAAATCAAAAGACCTGCACCTGGCGAGCCGAACCCGTCCTGGGATATCCCGGCACTAAAAGCCATACGACATTTCATTTCTTGGCGCCTGCCGGTCGTGTTGCTCCTCAAGCTGTTGAGAATTTTCAGAAATGTAATAGTTTAATGGAAAGTAGTGAGTGCATAGAATTTAATGACGGGAAGAAGAAGGTGTCAAATACCGGTAGAAGTGTAGATCAGGACATAGGCCAAAGGGAAAATAATTCGCGAAGTGTTTGTGTATATGACGCACGCATCGTGCATGCGGAAACGGGAAAGTTTGTTGACTCTGTTAATTTATTATCCGAACTGGCCTCAAGGGACGAAAATTATTCGAATGTTAAGGGAAGGCATTGAAAGTATTAAACGTAATAGACTTAGTTTAAATGGTGTGACTGAAGTGCAAACTGAGACATGGTCGGAAGTAATTACGAGCAGTTGCAACAGTAGGCCTAAAACTAATCATGATCGGGGCGAAGGCCTAGGTATTGAATTAAGGAATAAGTTCCAGGTCCTTGAATCAATTACCTCAAGTGACGAAGAATGTGTAAATATTAATAACGTTCCAGCCAATACAAGGAAGCCTGCACAGGGGTTGGGGAAGAAAAATGTAAGGTAGTTGTGTGCGGGGATAGCCATGGTCGGGGTATTGCTGTCGAACTTGGTGATATGCTACCGGGGACTGAAGTTGTAGGTTTTGTCAAGCCAAGTGCTCTGTTCAAAGGAGTTCTTAAGTCAGATATGGAAGAGACGGGAAAACTTAATGAAAATGACTACCCGGTTATTATGGCAGGGACGACTGATATTGCTAGAAATGAAGCATCAAATGTGATTTCTGGGGTGAAGAAAGCACTTTGCAAATTAAAGACCACCAACGTAATATTATGTACCATTCCACATCGATATGATTTAATTGAATGGTCTTGTGTAAATAATTTAGGTGATGATGCAAACAGGCAGCTACATAAAATTGTCAAATGCTTTCAAAATACAGAAATAATTGATATGAGCAATGTGGATCGAGGATATTTCACAAATCATGGCATGCATCTTAGCAGAAGAGGGAAAACGCAGCTATGTATTATGATAAGAAAAAATACAACAGGCCCCAGGAACAACTATCATGAATAATGACATACCATTGCTGTTCGATAAAGATGAGGAAGTTTCAGAACATTTGCAGGTAATGAAAGTAAGAAGAGTTGAGGAAGTAGTTGAGGTGAGTGCTACCACTAAAGAAGGATGCCCAGGAGAAGAAAATAAGCTGAAAATGACTAATGTGATTCTACCACAATCATTAGAGACACTAATACAAGAAAGCACCGAGTACTCAGGGAAAACTCGTGAGGAAACCACTGAGCTCGTCAGTAGCAGTCACTTGGAGGAACGAGGAGAGGAGTTACTGGAGAAGTTGGATGTTGAAGCACCATCAGGACGAACTGCAGGAGGGCAAGCTAAACAACCAGAAATAAGAACGTCAAGTAGAACAAGGAAATGACCAGTATTACTAGAGCAGGATTTTTAAAAGTAAAAGGTAGCAATAATAATAATCTAAAGGGAGAGCAAAATTTGTTCCACCAGAATTTTCAATCATTAGAAAGATAATTCTAAGTATGGAAGTTATGTTGGCAGATAAACTACAAGCATATGATGTTTTATGTTTAACTGAACATTGGTTGATAGAGGATGAGATTTCAAACTTTGTATTAGAAGGTAATATGCTCTTGCAAGTAAGTTTTGTAGAAAGAAAATGAAGTGTGGAGGTTCATGAACATATGTGAATAATAATATCAAATATAAGCAGTTATAAGTTAATACTTATATGCATTTATAGAAATACTTCTAGTAATGTTGAAACTTTTTATAATAATATTGAAATTTTTTTAGATGACCTACAGAATAAGAACAAAAATATAAAAATCATGGGCGACTTTAATGTAGATTTTTTAAGGAATAACGGTGGGCGAGATAAGCAAAGGCTAGAAATGTTGCTTTCCTTGTATGGTCTAAAGGCAGTTGTAAATCAACCAACTAGAATATCTGGGGATACAAAGTCAGCAGTAGGTCAAGGTGTAATGAATGAGGAAATGTGGAATTATGAAATAGAAATTTATGGTACAGGTTTTTCAGATCATTTTGCCCAAATTATGCATCTAAATTTTAGGGTAATAGGAAACCGTAACTTAAAAAATAACAATGTAATTTACAGGGAAACTAGAATATGTAACAAGGAAAATATTTTATATTTTAACCAGTTATTGGCCAAGGAAACTTGGGAGAGTGTATATAGAAATAACTCAACTAATGAGACCTTCAGTGAGTATTTTTGTTTGTTCAACTATTATTATCAAGTAGCAATACCAGTCAATTTTTTTTTTGCTATTTGCTTTACGTCGCACTGACACAGATAGGTCTTATGGCGACGATGGGATAGGAAAGGCCTAGGAGTTGGAAGGAAGCGGCCGTGGCCTTAATTATGGTACATTTGCCTGGTGTGAAAATGGGAAACCACGGAAAACCATCTTTAAGGCTGCCGACAGTGGGACTCGAACCCACTATCTCCCGATTACTGGATACTGGCCGCACTTACGCGACTGCAGCTATCGAGCTCGGTAATACCAGTCAAAAGGGTAATTGTAAAGAATTATAGGGATGGGTGGATTACAACAGGAATTAGAAATTCAAGTACACGATTAAGGTTTTCAAGCAAATGTGTGAAAGGGAGTAACACATCATCTGAATTGAAGGATTATTATAAGAAATATAAGAACATATATCAAGAAGTGTTGAAGGCTGCCAAAAGATTGCATAATAAGAATGAACTAAAAAATTCTGAAAACAGGTCTAAATGTATGTGGAACATTATAAAAAGGGAGAAAGGTACTCTAGTTCCATTAAAAAATAATATTACTCTTACAAATGCAGGGTAAGAAGTCAGTGATCCAGAAGAAGTTGCAGAAATTTTCAGTAACTATTTTCTAGAAGCAGTTTTGAGGTTAACGAAAAATTTTCAAACATCAATGACGAGAACAAACTTGAATACAGTTCACAGGAATATATCATCCATGTTTCTTACTCCTGTGACTGAGCAAGAGATAGAGAATGTAATAAAGCAGATGGGTAAAAAGAAGGTCTTCTGGTTTAGATGGTTATTCAAACTACCTTATTAAATGCTGTTACCAATACCTAATCAAGTCTCTCTGTTATTTGATAAATTTGTCTCTAACTACTGGTAAATCTCCAGACAAATTCAAGGTAACAAAAGTTGTTCCGTTACATAAAAATGGCAGTGAAGAAGATGCGTTACGTTATAGGCCAGTCTGCCTCACCCCTGTATTCTCCAGAATACTGGAAAGAATTATGTACGATAGACTGTTATCATTCTTAGAGAAGCATAACATATTAGCTGGTTGCTAAAATGGCTTTCGTAAAAATAGATCAACTACCACAACATTCATGAACTTTATTGAACGGATATATGACACACTAGATGGGAAGGGTGCATGTTTAGGTATTTCCTTGGACTTAACAAAAACTTTTTATATAATTGACCACAGCTTGGTTTTAGAAACGTTATACATGTATGGAGTTTGGGGAATGGCCTATAACTGGTTCAAATCGTTTTAGGGGATAGAAGACAGATTACTGAAATATCATATATCGGTACTGATTTGAGCAAAAATGTAATTAAGAATGTGTATTCCTGTGCCAGGAACATAGATCATGGTGTTCCACAGGGGTCAGGTTTAGGACCATTATTATTTTTAGTATTTATTAATGATATAGTCTAAATTGTCAATGGTTTTCAAGGAGTGCAATTAACTTTGTTTGCAGATGATGTTACTGTTTTTGTAGCTGATGAAAGTTCTGAAGGGTTAGAATTAAAGGCAGGCAATATAGTGAGTAATATTCTGAGCTGGCTTGAAGGTAATAAATTAATTTTAAGTAAACAGAAAATTTCTGTGATTAGATTTCATTATAAGATTAATCTAAATATGGAAATTAGTGCAATATCATTTGGGGAGGCCACAGTTGAGTACTCATCATGAACAAAGTTTCTTGGCTTGTGGATGGATGAATTATTAACCTGGGAAAAACATACAGAGTTTATAGGGAAAAAGTTTAGTAGAATTTATTTCATGATAATACATTTGAAAAATAGTTATAATTTAGAGGCTTGCCGAATAAAGTATTTTGCATATGTGCATCCCATACTAATCTATGGAATAATTTACTGGGGGAATTCACGATTTAGAGAAGTCATCTTTAAATTACAAAAGAAAATAATTAGAGGAATGGCCGGTGTCAGTGGGAGGACAATCTGCAAGAAATACTTTTAACTTTATTTTATTTTACCATTGCCTAGCCTTTATATCCTCCATACACTTGTATATATGAAGGAGAATGTAAACAGTTTCACCATAAACTCTGATGTACATAGGTATAATATTAGAAATAGACACAGTCTGCACATAGAACCACACAAAACTAAGCGATATGAATCAAGTTTGAGTTATGCAGGAGTACATTTATTTAATAAATTGCCAGACTACATTAAGCATATAAAACCATGTTCAAAATTTAAGAAAGAATGATTCAAATTTGTTTCTAACCATTGTTTTTATTCTATCGAAGAATACTTTGCTCTTGAAAATTAACTTATGTATCACCTTTTTGTTTTTTAATCTGTGCCTCTTTACCACATTGTATATTTCTTATGGCATTTATATTAGTGTTTTATCCTTTGTTACTGAAGATATGACTACAGACGTGTCCCATATCACTGTTTGATCAGTTGGATGAAATACAATACAATACAATACTTAACATTCAACGGCCAAATATATAAACAAGGAGGTCTCCCTATGGGTGGCCCCACTTCAGGAATTATGGCGGAAATTTATATGGATTTTTTGGAAATAATAAAATCAACATCATTAAAGGAATAATAAGCTGGTTGAGATACGTAGATGATATGTTTACAATAACTGATCATAGCATTACTAATGGAGAGGAGGTATTAGAACAATTAAACAATATGAATTCACAGATTAAGTTATCTTTCAAATGAGAAAATAATAAAGTATTAAATTTTCTTGACATTACAATTACTAATGACTCTAATAAACTTAGGTTTGAAATATTCAGGAACCCCACTCAAACGGCGAATGTCATTAGATAAAATTTCGTACACCCGGCAGCACATAAGAGGGGCTCCTTTTACAGTATGATTTACAGAACTTATACCCATGTCAGAAGTAGATCGTAAAAATGAATTGGATACTATTTATTTTATAGCAAAAAGCAACGGGTTCAATAGGTAATTGTGGATAAAATTATTAGCAAAATTGATATGAACTCATTTTCCACATTAACCAAGGATAACAAAATGGAAGAAGATAGTTACGCTCTTTTCACTTATAGTCACAGTAAAATATATGAAATTACGAATGTTTTCAAGAAACTTGATATGGAAGTTTCTTTTAAAACAACCAATAACAACGCTCATCTTTTCTTTAATCAGCACACTATCAATAACGGCAATAGCAAGTTTCACAAATCAGGTGTTTACAAATTAAAGTGCCAACAGTGTTCCGCCAGTTATATTGGACAGACAGGCCGCAATTTTAACATAAGGTATAATGAACGTGTTAATGCGTGAAAGTACGGCGGATTCTCAGCATTAGGTTCTCATATGGACGAATCCAATCATACATTCACGGGCATACAACATGACCTTCAAATTCTCCATTTATGTAACAAAAGGAAATCTATTAAATGTTTTAGAAAACTTTTTTAAATATTGATAAAAATGCAACCCGATTTATAATCTTTATGAGATATAGGAGCAAATCAATATACTTTTTTCGAGGAGTTAATCAATAAATTCATTTCAGGAAGGCGCGTGAGTAATACTTTACCTTACGCTTCTCCCCTTATATCAAATTCCCCTCAACCTCCTCTCACAGTCAGTCCTCAACGACCTTCGAAGACGTCACTCAGTTAGCTTTAGCAGTTGAGGTGGAGTGGTAGACGTAGGACAGGCAAGGAGGTGAGCGACTGGATGGGCACTTAGTTCACATTTTAATTGAATTTATTCTTTGTTCATTCATATTTTTCTTCTTCATTTTTAGGCACCTATTGTCAACACATAATCAAGTTCAACTTGCATCATGAGTATAACTCCACCTTCTAATCAAGAAAGCTATTTTAATGTGGCACTACCATCACACTGTTTTATGTACATAATGCATATAATTTTATTCGCACACCCACTCACGTTGTTTTATAATTGGACAATTCGTTGTTTTTAACAACAATTTAATCTGTGATTTTAACTGGACTTCATTTTTCATACTGTATCATGTTAATGCCGCACCATTTTAATATTCAAGTTTGACAAGACGCCATCACGCCGTGTCACAGGATCTAAAGACTTTTTATTTACTTATTTCAGCGTGTCCTCGCCTTATTTTTAATGTTTTGTATTTGTGACTGAAGATATCGCATAAGAGGACGAAACATGGATCACGAGTATAATTTAATGTAGTTTTTAATAAAGACAATTATAGTATTGTAAAGGTGGAATTATAAATTCAAATTTTCACAAGTTGATAAACAATGTTGTTTACATTGCATAAACTTGTCAATGATTGTCAATGAGTGATATTATGAACAAAAGTGGCGAACCGTATGAATACTGAAATCTGTTATTGATACTTTGGTAAATTTGAGAAGGTTTCCTTTACTTAACTTAAAACTAGCTCTGGTGTCTCATATCTACAGAACCTAAGCTTGGAATGATTTTAGGCCACTAGCCCCGATTGTGGCTTGCAAACTCAAGCATGTCTGTAGGCGAGGTTGGGGAAGGCAGGGTGGGGAACAACTCTATTCAGCGGAGAGGGAGAAGTGCTATGTGACTATAGTCTTCTTGGTTTTCTGTACTTAACTTAAACCTCGCTCCGGGTTCATGTGCGTCATCCCTAGCACCATAGCCTAGACTAATTTCACGTCACTGGCTTCGATTGTGGCTTGTTGGAAAGGGCAACTTTGTTCAGCAGAGAGACACAAGTTCTACTTGGCTACAGTCTACTTGCCTTTATGGTCATTAAAATATTAATGCATGATATTGACATTTGGAAGAAATTAAATGTGCAGCAACGAATTAAAGAATACTAGTATGACTTTATCCTTATTGATAAAATAATCACCTTACAAAACAGTCCTGAGTGGTGATCTGCTGCATAATTTTATGGAATTTAGCTTACAGACAGATATAACCTGATCCACATTTTAGACATACACTGCATCAGAGTAACCTTCAGTGGGATTGTTAAAGAGCTAAAGAAAAATAGTGTGAAAAATGGTTTTACCAAAATTTGAATTGATTTAATAGAATGAAGGGAGAGGAATTTTTCAGGTAACTGTGATCATTAAGGATGGTTACCTTGGCATTGTTTTAATGTGTATTTCGATTGTCTCCTTTATGTTTAATGATTTGCTTTAATTTTCAATGTATAAAATGTGAAAATCTGTGTTCATGTCTGTGAAACAGTGGGTGCTGTCATATACTTGGCATGTTTCCCAAAGGCTGAATGCCAAATGTATCTAACAGCATTTTTGTGTTGTTTGTATCTGATGTAGATATTGCATTGTTTGGCCTATATATGCGGAGTTGTGGTTTGTTTATTTACATTTGCGTTCGTAACCTCATGATTTGGAGAAAAGGTCTGTTTTGTTTAGGCTACATTTATTGATGTATAATTGAAAGGTGTTGTTGTCCGGCCCCGCGGTGTAGGGATAAACGTGTCCGCCTATCACCCGGCGGCCCCGGGTTCGATTCCTGGCCGGATCAGGTGTTTTTAGTTGTAAACAATTAATATCCCTGGCCTGGGGACTGTGTATTTGTGTTGTCCTTAATGTTTCTTTCCTCATATTCTACACTTTACACTTCGGCCATTTACAAAATACACGCAGGTTCCTCACATATGGTGGAAGTAGGGACAAAAGATCTTCTTAGGTCGACGCCCCGAACAAATAGTATATATAAAAAAGTGTTGTTTGTTATGAATGCTATTTTTAGACTTAGCTGTTTGAAAAAAATTAGCTACATTGTATGTGATTTTCTTCACATAACTGCGAACTGAATATTGGTCATATTGAAATGTGGTTTTCCTTGGGTTTTCCTTTGTTTCCTTAATTGATCTATATTGTCAGGTGGTTGGTTATTTTCCCTTGCAGTTTGTATATTGTCTGTATTTTGTTTCTGAAATCTACTGTGCTCATTGATATGGGTTTTGCTCTGTGGATCATTTTATTCAGTCTGCTAATTTGTGCATGATTGGGCAGTTGGATTCATTGTCTAGTGCATGTGAGGTCTAAATTGAATTTCTGTATATTTTGTACGCCAGATTGGTATTTTTGTTTTACTGATGGTTATATCCAAAATTTGATCTAGTTAGTTTCTGCTTCCATTATGAATTTGATCTGTGAAATGTTTTCAGTAAGTGCAGCACATTTGTGATGTCATTGCCATATGCGTAATCATCTGCATATCTGCTACAATGTGAAAACTGTTGGACACATCAGTAAATGCAACCTAAACAAGCAATACTTTCTCTCCAAATCAGGACTTCATAAAATCAAATGTCAAGAAACAAACCGCTATGCAACATATACGGCCCAAATAATACGCATTGTCCTCACCAGATGCAAACGACACAAAAATGATGTTAAATATAATCGACGCCGGGCTGAGTGGCTCAGTTAATGCTCCGGCCTTCTGACCCCAACTTGGCAGGTTCGACCTTGGCTCAGTCCGGTGGTATTTGAAGCTGCTCAAATACGTCAGCCTCGAGTTGGTAGATTTTCTGGCACGTAATGAACTCCTGCGGGACTAAATTCCGGCATCTTGGCGTCTCCGAAAACTGTAAAAGTAGTTAGTGGGACATAAAGCAGATAACATTATTATTACTGATATGGGGATACCATGGAACGCAGAGGTGTAAGCAGGTGCTGGGGTGAATGGGCGGGCAGAGAAAAGTTCGAAGCATAATTTAAAAACACTAAAATTTGAAATGTTATTTCTTTCCCTTCTCTTTTATGACTACAAATCTGATAAGCCAGTAACAGTGGATAGAACAGTGATGAGCTCATCAGCTCTTATAACAATAGTTATCTGAAAACCTAAAACAATCAGGTACTACAGACATAATGATTTTGAAAAGATAAGTTTGTCGCTCAAAGTTACACTATTACCAAGAGCACTCTTGCTCCACTCAGTTATAATCTAGGAGGCTCAGCTCCAACATTTACAATATTCTAGTCTCTCAAAAGCACACGTTTCTAATCCAAATTTTATATTAGATCATTACAAAACTGTTTCTACTGTCTTACCCACTCGACAGTCTGATTCATACTTGACTATGAATAGTTAGAAATCACACGGAGGAAGAAAGTGCCTGTACTAGATGGCCCTAGTGGTCAAAGGTAAAGGTTTAAGAAATTGGCCATAAACAAAATTCTAGGAGGCGAAACACTTGCACTCCTTTTGAAATATACCTTGAAACACCTAAGAGCCTATGTGGGCTTATGGCCCAAAGTTACAGAGGCTAAGCCTATACTACAGAGGGTGACTGGTTGGAGAAAAATATTAAGTTCCAAAAGAAGAGTTAGAAATTAAAGTTTTACAAAATCATAGCCGCCCCAATACCTAGTTGAATCGGAATTAAAAGAGGGTGAACACTCTTTATTCCCTAAGTTAGAATAAAGTCCTTAGACTTGCTGGAAAATTTACATTTAAAAGATAATAGTGAACTTTAGAAATTTACATTAAGAGTGAATTTTGAAATCTTCCCCTCAAGTCAGCTTTCTGAAACTATCAATCACATAATTAAAAGATGTCTGCCTTTACCTGGAGCTGGTGGGCCTTCCAACAGCAGGCAAGGTTTGCCCTCTTCCTCCACTTCGTATGTACTCTAGACCACATGACTGGAGCAATGAAAAGACAACATACCCAAAAGCTCCCAGCTTTTATAGTAGAGGGGAAGATTCCAAAACTCTCTGGGCTGAAGGACTGTACACACCCTTAGTTTTGATTGGCTACCTAATATATACACTAAAATTTCTGATTGGCTAATAATTTCTTGAAGAAGAAAGAAACAAAAGTGTTAGTAAGCTTAGAACACAAAAACAATCTACAATTTCTTTGAAAATGAATTGTCCATCCTCCCACCAGAGGGGGCACATAAGTTGATAGTAGAGACATCTGAAGATTTAAATTCAAACTTCTTCTAATACATAGTTCAAGGTTCATATTACAGATGGCCTTCTATAAGGCGCTCAGTTTAAATGTACAGAGCAGGTGTACCTCCAGTACAATTATTATTAGATATACAGTAATCGGCAATCAGCTTTCGGAAAGCATGTACATAACTGCTTTCACCATTGCACAGAATCAACACAGATCTTAACATTTTACACATCAAAATAAAAGCTAATCATTAAACATTGCAAGAGGAGCCAACCAAACCAACCTCAATGATCATACAGGAAAATTCCCCTACTTTGCTCCAGTTAGCTAATTTAAATTTTGGTAAAACAACATTTCACACTATCTTTCTTTAGCTCTTAATTAATACCAATGGAGGTTATTCTTATGAAAGACACATCTGGAATATGGGCCAGGTTATACCTAACTATTAAATTCTATGAATTTAGGCAGAAGATTGCCTCTTGGGATCATTTTGTGGGCTATTACTATATCACTAAAGATAAAGTCAAAGTTCTCTGTAATTCATTCTTCTTCCTCTGCTTCTTCTCCTCCTTCTTGTCGTGCCATATTCTAACAAAGGTTCACCATCATCATAGCTATTCTCATCTAAAAGTCTGCCACATGGAAAAACAACTTCATGCTTATTTCGAACCAGTCCCTCAGGTTTTTCAGCCAGGAGATTCTACTTCAGCCAAGTCTCCGTTGTCCATAGATCTTCCCCAGCATCACCAGCTGTAGGATTCTGTACCTTTCATTCGGCATCAGGTGTGCGAAATATTCAAGTTTCCACTTCTTGATGGAAAGGAATCCTCCTGTTTTGTATTTCCATTGCCTCAGTATTCATCACCCTTCCAGTCCATGAGATACATAACATCTGTCGGTAGATACTCATTCTGAAGGCTTCTTGCCTCTTGCACAGGAAATACATAGCCCCTGACCACTCGTAGCCTCATATCTAGAATGAGATTGCAGTTGCTAAGGTGATTCTTCAGAGGGTGTTTCACAAATACTCAGTACTTGCTTTGATCTCTTGGCTGAGCTCCCACTGTTCATTCAGATTACACCCAAGGTACTTGTAGTGTCGAACACGCTCGATCACCTTCATGCCAAGTATTAGAGTCACCTGGATGGAGCTCTGCTCACTCATGATCATGAGCTTGGTCTTTCTCACAATCATCTTGAGCTCCCAGGTGTTGCAAGCAGTCCACCAAGGCTTGAAGGTATTTCTTGCTGTCTGCAAGCAGCACAATATCATCTGCATAGTGAATATTGTTGATGCTCTCTCCATTGATGCAGATGCCTTCTGTTATGACTGTCTCTATTGCTTCAACCATGCTGTGCTGCTCTGGTCTGGCATTCTCCAATAGCTTCTAAATCAGTGCCTTCCACAGATTCAGGTTATCAGCTGTGTTGGTTACTAATCAGTTGTTCTTGTCAACCAACACATTAGTGCCACACTTTCTATTCATTCCCAGCGTTTCTTCAATCTTCTTTTCCAGGTTGAAATTGGTATGTCTTGCTTGTTGTTCTGCAGTCTTCAGACACTTCCATGAGAATCATTTTTCTTGAGCGGCTTTGATCTTAGCTGTTATTTCCCAATGTACCTGGCTGTATCACTGTTGGTTATGATTCCTCTATTTCCGTCTCTCATCCATTAAGTCCAGAACCCGATCAAAACTGATCGATGGCTTTTTCTTCCTCTTCATCCCTACTGTCAAGTGCATCCATACTGTCAAGTGCTTTCTCTCTGTTGTGATAAGCACCTGCTTCTCACCTACCCACAACTCCTCCAAACCATGTTCCTTATTCTTAAGCCACTTTAGCTCTTCTGCTAGATCAACTTCATCTCTGCAGTAAAACTTGGCCCCTTTGACCTTGTTTATATTAACTAGCACTGTATATTCCCTTCTGTGAATGGTCTTGAGTTTGAGCTTCATATTCCCAACCAGCGGGTTGTGTTCTAATCCAATGTCAGTTCCTGCATATGTTTTGACTGAATGGAAGCTGTTCTTAAACCTTCAGTTGATTGGGATGTACTCAGTCTGGTTCCTGACTATGTACCCTGCTCTGTCTTGAGGAGACTTCCTCATGTAAAGTTGGTGTGGTGGAAGTTTGAAGAAAGTGTTTGGGATGAGCAGATATCATTCTTGCCAGAACTAAATGAGGTGACTTTTCCTCTCATTCTGAACACTCAGCCTGAAATCTCTTATCACTTCTCCTGCTCTTCCCTCCCCTATCTTAACACCGAAGTCCCCTATCATGATATTCAGATCCTGCTCCTTCATCATTTGCATCACCTCCTGGACCTGTTTACAGAGCTGCCCAACCTCTTTGTCCTCCTTATCCGCAGTTGGTGCATATACTTGGATAATATTAACACTGAGAGCACTGGCTTATAGCTGCAGTAATGAGCCAAATTCTGAGAACAGCACAAAATTCTTCATAATGCAGCTAACCCAACTTGGAAATATTACAGCGACTCCTTGCCAGTGATCTGGCTTGTTCCTAGCATATGTTTGTTGGACACATATTGTCCATATCTTGTTTCACTTACACTTATGCATTGATAATCTTGCCTGCTTTGTATATAAGTCAGATGTTCCATGTTGCAATCATGATGGCTGACCCTCTGGCCATTTAAGGTCTGCTGGAAATTGGGAGCCATAGTTTAGTGTTCTCAGAAATGATGATTTTACAAGGAAAAAATGAATGCAGTGATTTTCCATTGCCTGCTAAATCGCAGTGTGACACCTGTACTGCTGATCCTGATATGTGTGTCATTGTGTGGTTCTGAGCCCTTTAGTTCACAAGGTCCTCTTCTGCCCCAAGGCAGTTCTGTTGAAGCTGCTGCCCTCCAACAAGATGGGTTCCAGTGGAATTTAATCCACTGAAGGACTATCACCCTCTCTATGGAGATCCTCGGTCCTCCCACATCCACGTAATTGAGAACAGAATATTTGTCATTTTCAGGTGTGGTTTTTCTTGGGTTTTTCTTTGTTTCCTTAATAATCAACCTACATTGTCAAGTGGATGGTGGTTTTTGTTTGCAACTGATTTTATTGCCTGTATTTTGTGCCACCTGACATTCAGAGTTGAGTCCCTGGCTGCATGACAGGGTAACCTGGCCAGATACCCGCACTACTGAAAGACAAATAGACTATTTACCTGTAGCACTTCTTCCTTTCCAGTGAACAGAGTTGTCTCCCAGCTATGACTTCCCCTATCTTCCCTTCAGACATGTTCATGTTAGCAAGCCACAATTAGACCAGTGACTTGAAATCTATCCAGACTTGGGCACAGCAAGATTTATGTTAATTACAGAAAACTTTCTAAAATCTACTAAAGTGTCAATAATGGACTTCACCATTCATATAACCTGTCACACTTGTTCATAATATCACCCATTCACAATCACTGACAAGTTTACGCAACACACACATTGTTATACAAATACACACACACACATTGTTATACAAATACACACATGGTTAAAATAATTTGATAGAAATGGAGGATGTTCTTGCAGAACAAAACATGTCATTCTGCTACTAATATATACATTTGAAACTCATTTGTATGTTATTCACTTCTATATTTTTTACAGTTTACGCTAAACTTTTTAGGCACCTTACTTTGTCCATTAGTATTTATCCCAATTATACGTTTTTTGGTTACATGTTTTCTCATTAATATGTCACACTTTCTTGGCCCCCATGAATGAAACATATTAATTTACTTGTTCATGTATACAATATGCAGTACTAAGGATATGAGGGTCACAGAAAGAAAATTGGGCCAATGAACTACTGTCGTGGAAAAAGTATAGATGTCCAAGTTAATATGTTAAGAAAAAGTTTATCCTTTATCTCACATAGAAACAAGCTACACCAAAATTTTGCTTATTTTATTCTACATTTAATTATGTGGAATATATATTTTTATCATACCCAGTTAAAATTTTAATATAGATTGAACAAAAACGTTCCTGTATTTTTTCCACTTCCAATGGAGTGCTCAATCTGAAAATTCATAACTTTTAAAATATTGATCTGATCATTACCAAACATTAATATGTCTTAAAGTAACTTATTGTTGATCCATACACCAAGTTTTTACTTTATCTGATATTTGCAAAAAAGGTTGTTGTAAATTTTGTGAAACAACATTTTCTCATTACTGGTTGAATATAGCCATAAACAATTCGGCTTGTTATGAAGCTCGTGAGAATGCAAGGCTAAAATTAAAACTGCTCTTTGCCTGCATGAAGTTGTTGATTTTATATTGATTTTTATTTAATTGGGTGGTTGTGTGAGAAGAAAGCAGACTACCAGCTTGCAAGAACAATGCACTTGGTGCTGGAAACCCTAGCAACGTTGCCGGGTTGAACATCAACTGGGCGTTCCCTGGTGTAAAATAAGTGAGTGTTTGTTGTTTTGTCAATTGTTTAAAACCTTTATTGGACTAGCGCTCGATATATCAATAATAGAACTACATAGTAAGTTATATCTTGTATTTTGTACCGTAAGTTCCGGCTTATGAGAAGGACATCTACATTTTGTTAGTGATTAATGTATCAGTGCACATCACAGAATCATGTTGAAACTTACTTTCCTTAGAGGTATACAAACAGTCATTGTTTCTTCAAAATGTCTAACAAATTCGGTCAGCTGAGCGCGCGGAGCACAGTAGCATTCCCTCCGCAGCAAACTCCGTGGCTTAACGGCGAGTGTGTTGGTTTTCGGATACAAGGGTCCCGGGTTCGATTACTGGCCAAGTCGTTGAAATTTATCTTCACTCGGGGCTAGGTGATAGGGCTTATTCAAAATGTATCCTCTCTTCAAGGTACCAATAGTAATGGTGGGAAACGTTCAATTGTTGAAGCGTCTGGTATTTTAAGTACCAGGGGGAAATATCACCCTACGTCATCTAGCATGTTATTCCCTTTTTCCACTTTCTCACCTCACAACACGACACATTCATTGCAAAGTAGCTCTACATAACTCAAAGCTGATACAGAGAAGTGACAGAGTTGGCGAGGCAAATAGGCCAACTGGGAATCACCGCTTGGCCGATACGCTGCTTTCTTATCTCAAAATCACCCAGTTAAATATAAATCAATATAAAATCAACAATTGCATGCAGGCAACAAGTAGTTTTAATTTTAGCCTGACATTCTCATGAGCTTCATAGCAAGCTGAATATTTTACGGCTATGATATCCCAGTAATGAGAAAATGTTGTTTCACAAAATTTACAACCTTCTTCACAAATATCAGATGAAGTAAAACCTTGGTATCCAGATCAACAATAAGTTACCTTAAGACATATTAACATTTGGTAACGATCAGATCAATACTTTTAAAGTTACGAATTTTCCAAGAGTGAGTGCTCCGTTTGAAATGGAAAAAAATACTGGCACTTTTTTGTTCAACCTGCAATCAAATTTTAACTGGATGCTGTAATGATTTCTACTCCACATAATTGAATGTATAATAAAATAAGCTAAATTTTGGTGTAGCTTTTTTCTGTGTGGTACAAAGGCTAAATATTTTATTAACGTACTAACTCAGGTGTCTATATTTTTTTCCACAACAGTAGATATTAAGCCCATTTAAATAACAAACAAAACAAGAGAGGAAACTGACAACATCTAATTCCATTGAATTCAATAAGCGGGCTCTTTTGTGATGATATTTTTCACAATATCTGCAGATAAAAGGGTTGCCACCGACAGTGCATTAGGTGACGTGACAGTCATCCTCTGTGTATTTATCAAATGCATTATCGCTGAGCATGTGTAGGCTGTATAACTGACTAATATATGTGTAGCAGCTCTTGGGGGCATAAATGAATCAATTATAAAAGAAAAACATTTGGACATTAAATGCAATTTAGAATCGTTAAAACCATATCAGAAAATCAAAATTAAACAAGGTAAATTACACGGAAACTAATGGCAGGGTGTGGACAGCGGAAGGAACCCTACGAGGTTCCTGATGTAATTTAGTTGCAGTCTTACAATCTTGCTAGTACTAATCTTTATGTAAAATACTTTGGATGTGAAGCGACCACCTTCACGAAATAAAAATACAGGTCATAGGAAAACACGTTAAATTGAATCAGAATCACTGAGGTCAAGCTTAATGAAACATTAATTTAAGTTACAAAACTGTTAGAAAAGGCTTGCCTCTTGTCAACGTGAAGATGGATGTAAGACCTCTTTACACCATCGTAAATTACAATTGATTTCCTATAGAAAAATCGATGGATAAACTCCTGTGACAAAACATGAAATAAAATACAATACGTTAGGCCTAATTTAGGAAATTTCAATTTTGCTTACCCCAAGAGAAGGCAAAATCTCCAATAGAGCACAGAACTCCTGGACAACACATCCATTCTACATGATGCCAAAGTCAGAAATCAAATACCCTGCGACGCACTTCCCGAAGATAGTTCGTGCTGGATGGTGCAACCGGAAGCGGCACAGCAAAATTAATGACTAATGACCGCACAGGAGTTACCTTTCAATTTATTTAAACCAATCAAGGCTAAATGTTTAATTGGACAATTGTTAGGAAACCTCTCGAAGCTTGTATCTTGTGCAAGTCTCAGAAAAATCGGCATGTGCAGTACAGGATGTCCCACAGATTTAGATGATAAAATTTAATACAGTTTTAAATGATCCAAAATTTACTTGAACTAGGTCAAATATCCATACTCTCATAGCACATAGCACACAAACATCACAGTATGAATGTGTGGAAAAATTAAAGAAGCAAAGAAGAATTGATGATTTTTTAAACCAGATTAAAGCACCAGTATTCTGCCTGTATGCAACTGCAGTATTGGAGAGAGAGAGAGAGAGAGAGTTTTTTTTTTAATTTATTGCTTTCTTATACAATAGTTTGACTAATACTGTAATAACGCAGTTTCTGTTCTACGAAAATTTTCACTTTTACATTTTCTCATTTATACATTATTTTAGCTACCTCCCTTTGAAAACATATAACTTAGATTCATCTGTATATATTACAGGTATGTTATAGTGTTCCTAGGGTTATAATTCATGTTTTGGCACAGAAAAAACATTTGAAAAAAAGCAACTGTCATCCTACTGATATTGCTGCTACAATACTGGACAATTCTGAATAGCTTTTTGAGGCCAAAATGTTTCCCATTTGGCACAGACTCTGGATGGAATTTTACAAGAATATGAAACACTCCCATAGCTGGTTTTTACTCACTTCATATGCATAAGACAGTTTTTCCAGGAAGGAAAATGTTTTTTTTTCTTTTGAGCTTCTTCGTGATATCTTCATGTTTTGTGCCATCTGTAACGGAATAGAATCTAGTAAGATAAATTTTAATACACATAAAACTTATACAATGAAAATAATACTACCTATTAGCAATCTGGATAATGATTTATTTTACAACATCTCCCTTAGAGATACCCTCTGAGACTTCAGGAAAATTTGACTGAAATGTCTTTAGAAATTCTGAGAGAACTGGGTAGAGGGAATGTCATTTTGCTGAGAAGAGGCTAATATTAGCTTGTGGAGGTGGCTGTGAGTATATTGAATAACCACAGTTTGCTTAGGTACTAGTGGTCTCTTAAGACTCCCTCACAACTGAGAAATGTTGTGGGGAATTCTATTCTTAAATACTGATAAGAATCAAAATCCTATAATGTTTCTGTACGTCAACATGTTAACTAATACCAGAAACTAAAAAAACTGCCTTCAAAAAACTCACCACTAAATCTGTCTTCCAGCACAGTGTTACATAATTTAGCAGTGGCAGCTGGTGGTATCTGAAGCTGGGTGTTGTACCAAAATTTTCGAAGTCACTTTTTTTGTATATGAAAAGCTTGCAGACGCAATAAGTAATGAACTACATTCCTATTAAAACTGAAATATACCCGGCAATTAAAACACAGGAAATAAGAGGCTAACTATACAATATAACAACAGTTATTTTTACCTCACTTGAATTGTAAATTTGCTCTCCTGTTTTTCATTGATGTTGGTAATATTGTGGGTGGTCTGGTATGGGGTGCCCTAGTGGTGTGGGAAAGAAATTACCATTGCGAGAGGAAAGAAAGTAGGAATGAAGTCATCTCCGCAGAGTAGCACAATCTAACAGGGACATTTGGAATTATTTCTTGATAGGGGTCTTGCCAGTTTTGTGCAACACCCTAGTATCGATTCTGGCGAGTGTGCTATCTGATGCTACGTACAGGCTTAGGTTCATCCCTGCAGAAACCACATTGTGCCGCACTGTCCTCTTGGCATTTACCGTAGGAAAGCAAAGCCTCTGAGTTTGATTCAAAGTCGGCAGTGTTCATTGGTTCATTATGATGCATTAGTACATCAAACAACAAAATATGGTGGATTTTAAGATATTTTAGATTATATGTTAAGTTTATATAAATAAAAAATTAGAAGAAAAGAAGGCATATGAAGTGTAAAATGATTGGGAGTTGTGCAACACTACAACAATACCATGGACTGCCCCTGTAATTTAGGCCACAATTGTTGTATGTGTTGACATGGCACAGCTTTTTAAATTAAATCTTAAAACAACTCTACTCCATTTAAGTAAGAAAAAAATTATCTTCACTGGAAAACTATTTGTGATGATTAAATATATATGAAGAGGAAGCTTCATCATGGTATCATTTATGAATAACATAATTTACACTGTGGTAATATTAACATACTACAGTACTTAGCATTACCTACGTATACTTTCAATCAGATAATCTGTCATAAATGAATGAGGAGTTTACATATATAAATCCCAAGGAAACATCAAAATAATTGGTCAAAATGAACAGGCTTAACAAATGTCAATTCAAAGGATGCCTTTCAGTAATGCAGGATCATAAACCTGGTGATGAAGATTAATAAGTGCACTTCGAATCAAATTATAAGCCTACACCTCAAAAATGTTTGGAATATTGTTGGACTGGACATGTTATGCAGTAGGGCATGTGTAGTCCTGTTGCAAGTGTTAGAGAGCACTATATCACACAAGTAATTCAATTGCATGTGTAAAATACAACAGATATCAGTGCCTGTGTTGCTCTGTGTTGAGCCTGGAGTGAACAGTTGAAGACTGATAGTAGTGTATACAGTGTAGTACAAGCTTCAGCTAGTGTTAACATTTCATGTGCAATGTGTATTTCCCAGCTTGACAGAACCAGAATTGTGGCATTGATTCTGGGTGGACGTACAGAAGTAGCAGCATCGCGCATTGTAGGGGTTAACCAAAGTGCAGTGCCGATGTGGGAAAGGTACTGTGAGACCATCGATGTGATTCAGACCTAAGGGATGTCAACCAAAGGTAACAACACCATGTGAAGATCAGTATATCCGCATAATAGCACAGAGGAGACCAATTTAGACGAGATGAATTCTTGAGGGCAACCAAGGTCTGTGTATCTGCGAAAACTGTATGCAATCAGCTGCTTAGTATGCAATTAAGGTCATTTCCACTGATCTGACCTGTCCCATTAGAAATCATCATCATGTTGAGAGGAGAAGTTGGTCCATCTGCATCAAAATTAGGGGTTGAATGAATGATATATTGTCATGCATTATAATTTGCTTTAAATTACACCAACACAGATAGGCCTTATGATGATGATGGGATACGGTAAGAAAATGCTAGGAATGAGAAGGAATCAGCTGTGGTCATAATTAAGGTCCAGCCCCTGCATTTGCTTGGTGTGGAAATGGGAAACCAAGGAGAACCATCTTCAGGGCTGCCAACAGTGAGTTTTGAACATACTTTCTCCTGAATGCAAGCTCACAGCTGCGTGACCCTAACCACACCGCCAACTTGCTCAGTGTGTAATGCTATGTTTGCAGATGAAGATACATAATGGCAAAGGATGTGGAGACATAAAGGAAAGGTGGATAGTATCAGGATGTTCAAGAGGTGCAAGTATTTGGAGATGGTGTTGTAATGTTTTGTGCGGGGGTTATGCATGGTCATCGCACACCTTTGATACCGATTTCGGGGACGTTAAATGAAATTCTTCCATCATTTGTGCAACCCTTTAGGGATGAATATGGTGGTGAATTCATTTTCCTCAATGAATATGCTCACCCTCGTTGAAGTGCATCAGTGAGAAATTTCATGAGAGAGGCAGGTACTAACCATATGAATTGGCCAGCTAATTCACCAGACATGAACTGTAAAGAGCATGCATGGGACATGATAGGGTCCAGAATCTAACCGATTCAAATGTAACCAATTGTTTATTTCATTAAAATAAGAAGAAATGATCGAACATTAACACATTTAATAGATGCTCTAAGATAATATCCTTCACAACATATTCACAGAAAAGATACAAAAAACTGAGTTACAGAGAATAAACAAATCAAAGAATATAAAATATTTAAAGAAAAGAAATCATTCTGAATGCAACATTCTCCCACCTTTTGATTTAACATCAAAGCGAGGGTAAAATAAATTAAAGGCAGGAGGAGAGTCGAACTATTCTTCCACTCCTAGTGACAGCACCTTTGTCAACAGGAAGTGATGTCGCAGCAGGTGGATGGCTAAGCAGTTTCACACACTCACTGTTCACATCTGCAGGCCTAGCCTCCATGAGATAAACATGTTGGATGGGTCAGAGAAACATACCAATGGAAGACTTCACACGCACGACTCTGATCACTCTGTCTTTTCCAGGGTATACTGCAACAACTTTTCCAAGGGGCCAGTCAATTCTTTGTTTGTCATAATTCCCAGTGATGACCACATCACCATCCTTCAGCTCTGGATAGGACATGTTCTGATGATTGGGCCACTGCAAGAGCTGCCCAAGATACTCCACACGGAAATTTTCCCTTAGATCATATCTCAGCTGTTGCTGGTACTGGAACCTCCTGTTGCTCAAACATCCAATAAAAACATAGATGGTGTAAGAGGAGCAAGGTTATCACACCATCAGACACATATGTTAGCGGCCTCAAATTGATAGCAGATTCTTCTCCGTCTGTTAGCACTGTCAGCAATTCTTCATACATCAGAACAGCTCTTTCCAACACATGCCACAGAAGTTTCTTAATCGTCTGCACTATTCTTTCCCAAAGACCTCCCCACCATGCTGCAGTCAGATGGTTGAATCTCCACTCAATCTTCATTAGAGATGTCTCAACATACACTTTCTCCCATTGCACAGAGTCTAGTAAAGAACTTGAACAAACAAAATTTGTGCCATTGTCACTATATATGATACAAGGCCGTCCTCATCTGGCTATAAACCATCTGAGGATTCGCAAAAATCCCACAGTATACAAAGACAACACCAACTCAAAAATGTACAGCCCAGAACACAGCACACATGAAAATCACGCTCCATGACTTTTGCCTATCTCTTACGAACAGAGGTCCAGCAAGATCTACTGCCACTACCTCAAATATTGCAACATCTCTTACACAATCTTCTGATAGGGGGCAGGTTTGGTCACATGGTTTCTTGCTTCAAATCATCTATTCAAAAAACAACAGTCAATAACCCTTCTCCTACCTTCGGAATCCAAACTTGTTCCTGTAAAATTACCAGCAGTATTTGAACACCAGCATGCAATGACTTTAGATGGTCTTCTTTGATCACTAGCTCTGCCAGAGGATGATTTGATGGTAAAAGAAAAGGTGTATGAAAGTCTTCCTGGTCCTTAGATCTGGTAATTTCAGTCTTGATACTTAGAAGTCCCATCTGATCCTCAAAGACACTTAATGTCTTGAAGTTATTTCTGTGAGTGCATACATCTGCCTGCACAATCCTTAATAATTTTCACTCTCTAAACACAATTTCCTCAAAGTCAACTTTGATATTGAATTCTTGTTTTCAGTCATCTCCACACTGTTTGTGAATTGCAACACCCATGCCAGCATCCTAAGTATTTTAGAGTACTTTGAGAAATAGCTCAAACACCATTGCAGTTCTTTGTTCAAGGCCATCAATGTGGTGGCAAAATTTTTTTTTTTCTCTCTCCCTATTCACTTCCTCTTCATCTGTTGGAGTAGCCATGGACAACCATTCATCATCTGGGAGTTTCAACCAAGATGTCCTTCCCACCATTTGGAAGCAAACCCTGGAGGGCGGGACAGCTGGACTGTTTACTCCAGTCACATGAGACCATTCTAATTTCCTTGACTATGTTGGTAACAAAAGATCCGCATGCCTCCCCTTACTTGATCCAGCAAAGTGCTGTGAAAGAATCACTCCAAAAGTATTTTATTTTATTTATTTATTTATTGGTGACAAAAGGTCCCATGAGCCTCTGGCTCGTGATAGGGACAATACAGTACATACTTTTTTAAGGCAACACAATAATTACATTTCATATACAATGGCTTTTCTGTAAAGTGACAAGTACTTTTTTTTTTTTACATGTTAGGATCATAATTTTTCAGAAGTATATTCAGATATTGCATGGCTGTAATATACTAAATATGGACAATATATATATTATTGTATTAATTAAAGCAAGTTATATAGAGATTATATTAAGATATCTGTAAAAGAGTAATATTCCTTCAGTTTTTTCTTAAAACATATAACCGATTTACAGTTCTTTATATCAGGATGCAACACATTATATTCCCTAAACATTGATGATTCTATGCCTTTCACTCCGTACTTTACTGAATTAGAATGAGAGGGATATATCCTTAATGATCCTCTAGTTTCATAACCATGAATTTCACTAAAATGGGAGAAGTTAACAGTAGAATGGGTTAATTTCCTGTCTAGCTTATACATAAAGACTGCTGATGAAAATGCAATTTGTTTATGGAATGGCAGAATATTTGACTCTGAAAAAACTTCATGTGATGGTTTGAGGAAGGGGAATCCATACATGATTTTGATGGCTCTTTTTTGTAGGATTTCCAAATTATTAATGTAATCTTTCCTACATCTTCTCCAAATAAAGCTTGCGTATGTTAGATGTGGGTGGATCATTGCATAATATATACACTTCAATTGTTGATGAGAAAAATTACTGTATCTTAATCTGTGCATTATTCCTATCAAAGGGGTAATTATGCCTACTTATTGCTGAGGCAGCCAGCTGAGATCCTACTGATAAGCCCTTTATCCAAATCTCGGTATTGTGGTTTTCTTTAGGGGAACTGCCCTGAGTTTTGCAGATACAAGCTGAACCTTAATCTCCCGTCCATTGAAGAACCTTAAAAAGAAAGGAGCTGCGTATGCCACGTGACTTGCATCACAAAAGGTATGAAAACTCCAGGAAGATGCATACTCACTGCTTGCCAATTGCCTGAAAACCTTCGCTTCATATATGGCAAGCAGATCTTTCATCCATATATATTGGGTCTGTTTTTCATGTCCTCGCTCATTTCATCATCCCAACTCACTTTCAGCTGCCAACTTTCACGTAATAAGGTTTTCGGTAGGACTGAAATACGACAAGTAAAATCTATGGCATCGAAAATGCTTTGCGCCACTGATAAAACATTTCTTCGAGTGAGCCAATCAACCTTTCAATCACTATAGATCTGCATTTAGGGCAGTTGCCTAGGTGGCAGATTCCCTATCTATTGTTTTCCTAGCCGTTTCTTAAATGATTGCAAAGAAATTGAAAATTTATTGAACATCTCCCTTGGTAAGTTATTCCAGTCCCTACTCCCCTTCCTATAAATGAATATTTGCCCCAATTTTTCCTCTTGAATTCCAACTTTATCTTAATATTGTGATCTTTCCTACTTTTAAAGACACCACTCAGACTTATTCATCTACTGATGTCATTCCACGCCATCTCTCCACTGACAGCTCGGAAGTTGATTCCCATATGGAATCAGAAATATTTGTCCCGAATGAGTAAATTTATAATACCAATATAAATGGTCCATTATTGGACATCATACATTTTCCATTTACATTGGTATAATAAATTTACTCATTCAGGACAAATATTTCAGATTCCCTACGGGAATCAACATCTATATCATCTGATGGCCAAGCAGGCATCAATTTTTGGTAGTGAGACGAAGTCTCTCATAATGCATTGGCACTGCCGATGGCTTCGAGTAGCCTACGCAGTGGCCTCCACAGTATGCACTAGCCATGCGTCTTGGTAGGTGTGCTAGGTACCAACTGACGAGCCCAACCTAGCACACGGCAGCGAAATGCTGGCAACCAGGAATGAGTTATGGTAGCTGGAAAATTTATGATGTCCAATAACGGACCATTTATATTGGTATTATAAATTTACTCATTCAGGACAAATATTTCAGATTCCCTATGGGAATCAACATCTATATCATCTGATGTCCAAGCAGGCATCAATTTTTGGTAGTGAGACAAAATCTCTCACAGTGCATTGGCATTGCCAGTGGCTTCAAGTAGCCTACACAGTGGCCTCCAAGGTATGCACTACCCATGCGTCTTGGTAGGTGTGCTAGATACCAACTGACGAGCCCAGCCTTGTACACGGGGGCGAAACGCTGGCAACCAGGAATGAGTTAGCTGGAAAATTTATGATCTCCAATAACGGACCATTTATATTGGTATTACATACCTCTTAGTCAAGCAGCTCATCTCCTTTCTCCCAAGTCTTCCCAGTCCAAACTATGCAATATTTTTGTAATGCTACTCTTTTGTCAGAAATCACCCAGAACAAATCGAGCTGTTTTTCTTTGGAATTTTTCCAGTTTTCAAATCAAGTAATACTGGTAAGGGCCCCATACAATGAAACCATACTCTAGTTGGGGTCTTACCAGAGACTTACATGCCCTCTCCTTCACATCCCTATCACAACCCCTAAATACCCTCATAACCATGTGCAGAGATCTGTACCCTTTATTTAAAATCACATTTATGTGATTACCCCTATGAAGATCTTTCCTTATATTAACACCTAGGTACTTACTATGATCCCCAAAAGGAACTTTTACCCCATCAATGCAGTAATTAAAACTGAGAGGACTTATCTTATTTGTGAAACTCACAACCTGATATTTAACCCCGTTTATCATCATACCATTGCCTACTGTCCATCTCACAACATTATTGAGGACATTTTACAGTTGCTCACAATCTTGTAACTTATTTATTAATCTGTACAGAATAACATCATCTGTAAAAAACCTTAGTGAAAGTGTTCCATGAGTGGGAAGCAGAGGGAATTATAGAAAAATCTATGAAGAAAACATTATCTATCACACCGGGGAGTCTTCAAGAATGGTGCGACCACTGTTGTGAGGCCAGTGTTTTATGCATAATGTATGTCAAGGGGAGGACTGTAACTCAATGATTATCTTGAGAAAGGACCCAATTTACTGGAGATCATTCCATCAATCTTGACCAGGTTCAGATTGAAAAGAATTGGTGTCATATCAGACATAAGGACAACATTCCTGCATGCATCTCATTAATTGTTCCAAAATCTACTCCCATACCCAACAGCACATCTGCAACCGGACTCCCAGAACAATACTAACACAGTAGAAATTTTTAACATTTCACCTTCCTTCAATGTCATTCTCATGCGCTCCCAACCCCTACAGTCGAACTAAGCACAGGCCAAAATCTTTTTTGACTCGTCTATAAATCGGGTGAGCTTCTCTTCAGATTCCACGGAAGTCACACAGTTATCCACTTACAGAGAGGAACTTAATTTTCTTGCAGTATCTGGAAAATCTAAACTCATTTTCAGATGAAGACAAAAAAGAGATCCTAGTAAGAATGGGTTCAATGGACCTCAAACACTCCCTTTTTTTTTTTTGCTAGTTGCTTTACGTCGCACTGACGCAGATACGTCTTATGGTGACGATGGGAGGGGAGAGAGCTAGAAGTGGGAAGGAAGCAGCCGTGGCCTTAATTAAGGTAAAGTCCCAGCATTTGCCTGGTGTGAAAATGGGAAACCATGGAAAACCATCTTTAGGGCTGCCAACAGTGGGGTTCGAACCCACTATCTCCCGAATACTGGATACTACCCTTTTATGATGGTAGACTTTAAGCCTATTTCATGCGAATCTTCCCACCAAAAAATTTTCAAAAATTGTGGCCAGCATCATGGACACAGATATGCAGGAATGCCTTCCTTATGTCTAATAAGACACCAATTCTTTTCAATCTGAACCAGGTCAAGATTGATGGAATAGTCTCCAGTAAATGGGGTCCCGTTTCAAAATAATCATTAAGTTACAGTCCTCCCCTTGACTTACGGGATGCATAAAATACAGGTCTCACAGCAGTGGTCGCACCATCCTTGAAGACTCCCCGGTGTGATATGTAATATCCAGCATCCTGAATGGCTTCTTCAGAGACTTTTCTATAATTCTCTCTGCTTCCCACTCCTGGAACTTTTGCTGATCCAGCTCAAAATCCCTTCCTTCTTTAAACTATCAGTAGCAGAACTCAGTCTTCAATGCAACATCCTTATTTCCTTTCATAAACTGCCAATTATCCTTCCATGGAAGTGCAACCTCATATCATCCTTTCTCATTCAACCTCACATTCATCCTCATAAGATCATCAGCTATGTGGGAAACGACATGGAAAGGAATGTGATCGCAGCGGGTGATCTCAATTTACCAAATGTCAGTTGGGAAGGCAATTCGAATGACAGGAAGCATGACCAAAAAATGGCAAATAAGTTAATATAGGAAGGACAGCTCATTCAGAAAGTGATGGAACCAACTAGAGGGAAGAATATTCTGGACATGGTGCTGATAAAACCAGATGAGCTCTATAGAGAAACCGAAGTAATAGATGGTATCAGTGATCACAAGGCTGTTTTTGTTTAGTTAAAAAAAAAAAGTGACAGAAAGGAAGGTCTTAAAATTAGGACCATTAGTCAGTAGCATATGGCTGATGAAATAGGCATAAGGGAGCTTTTAAAAAGTAATTATGATCGGTGGAAAACGGTAAAAAAAAAAGTAAACAGACTCTGGGATGTGTTTAAAGCAATAGTCAAGGAATGTGAAAACAGGTTTATACATTTAAAGGTGATAATGATTGGTAAAGACCCACTAAATTATAACAGAGAAGTAAAGATACTAAGAAGGAGGTGTAGATTGGAAAGAAATAGAGTTAAAAATGGCTGTGGAAGTAAGGAGAAATTGAAGGAACTTACTAAGAACTTTGATCTAGCAAAGAAGTCAGCTAAGGATAACATGATAGCAAGCATAATTGGCAGACATACAAATTTTAGTGCAAAATGGAGGGGTATATATAGGTACTTTAAGGCAGAAGCAGGTTCCAAGAACAACATTCCAAGAATCATTAATGAACAAGGGGAGTGTGTATGCGAGGATCTTCAGAAGGCAGAATTTTTCAGTCAACAGATTGTTGGTTACAGGGATAATGTCCGGATAGAGGAGGTGACTAATAGTAAAGAAGTATTAATATTTACCTATAATAACGACATTTACAACAAGATACAAAAGTTGCTGGAAAAGCAGCTGGAATTGATAAGGTTTAGGGATATACTAAAACGATGGGTTGGGATATAGTACCACACACGAAGTACTTATATGATTATTGTTTGCATGAAGGAGCTATACCAAATGAATGGAATTGCTATAGTAGCCCCTGTGTATAAAGGAAAGGGTGATAGACATACAGTTGAAAATTACAGACCAGTCAGTTTGACATGCACTGCATGTAAGCATTGGGAAAGCATTCTTTCTGATTATATTAGACATGTTTGCAAAATTAATAACTGGTTTGATAGAAGGCAGTTTGGGTTTAGGAAATGTTATTCCAATGAAGCTCAACTTGCAGGATTCCAGCAAGATATATCAGATAACTTGGATTGAGGAGGTCAAATGGACTGTATCGCGATTGACCTAGCTAAGGCATTTGACAGGGTAGATCATGGGAGACTACTGGCAAAAATGAGTGCAAGTGGACTAGATGAAAGAGTGACTGAATGGACTTGCTACATTTCTAGAAAATAGAACTCAGAAAATTAGAGTAGGCGAAGCTTTATCTGATGCTGTAATAATTAAAAGGGGAATTCCTCAAGGCAGTATTAATAGGCCTTTAAGTTTTCTTATATATAAATGATATGAGCAAAGAAGTGGAATCAGAGATAAGGCTTTTTGCAGATGATGTTATTCTGTACAGAGTAATAAATAAGTTACAAGATTGTGAGCACCTGCAAAATGATCTCGATAATGTTGTGAGATTGATAGTAGGCAATGATATGTTGATAAACGGGGTTGAAAGTCAGATTGTGAGTTTCACAAATAGGAAAAGTCCTCTCAATTTTAATTACTGCATTGATGGGCTGAAAATTGCTTTTGGGGATCATTGTAAGTACCTACGTGTTAATATAAAGAAAGATCTTCATTGGGGTAATCATACAAATGATCGTACATAAAGGGTACAGATCTTTGCACATGATTATGAGTGGTGTTTAGGGGTTGTAGTAAGGATGTAAAGGAGAGGACATATAAATCTCTGGCAACATCCCAAGTAGAGTATGGTTGAAATGCATGGGACCCTCACAGGGATTAGTTGATTCAAGAACTGGAAAAAATACAAAGAAAAGCAGCTCAATTTTTTTGGGGTGATTTCCAACAAAAGAGTAGTTTTACAAAACTGTTGCAACATTTGGGCTGGGAAGACTTGGGAGAAAGGAGATGAGCTGCTCAACTAAGTGGTATGTTGTAAGCTGTCAGTGGAGGGATGGCATGGAATGATGTTAGTAGATGAATAAGTTTGAGTGGTATCTTTAAAAGTAGGAAAGATCACATTATGAAGACAGAGTTGGAATTCAAGAGGACAAATTGGGGCAAATATTAATTTATAGGAAAAGTAGTTAGGGAATGGAATAACTTATCAAGGGAGATGTTCATTGAATTTCCTATTTCTTTGCAATCATTTAAGAAAAGACTTGGAAAACAACAGATAGGAAATCTGCTACCTGGGCCTACTGCCCTCAATGCTGATTTTAGGATGGATGGATGGATGGATGGACGGATGGACGGACGGACGGACGGACGGACGGCATTTTCTTGAAAATATTTAACAGTAGCAAATTCCACCTTCTGTTTAGTAAGAATTTCAATGGGATCTCTAATGCCGATAGTTTCCACACTCCACACTTCATAAAAGTGCATGCTTTGCACAAACAAGACACTAGATTTGCTGGCCTCAATTTTCTGCCAAACCTTTCTCATAACTGTGCAACCGAGAATTGTTTTCATTGCAACTAACCCAGATTTCAGTTTAAAAACATCCCCTGTGAACAATCTACAAGCAGTATCAGCACCAATGTGTAGTTCCCTTACAGGAGGGTCTGGAGCAAAATCAGAAAACCCAAATGTTTCTTTCCTTAATTTGAGTCATCCACAGACAATATTTCAACCTTTGAATTCTCCCACATATTACCTCCTGGCTTATCACTTACATTTTATGTTTCTTCAAGTCATGTTCACTACTAACTGCAAGTTCAGAGACATCGTGGTCCCATTCACCGACTGATGAACCTTCAAATAGCCTGCGGCTTATTCTCTCGGGTTTTAGAGGGACACTTCATTTTCATCACTGTTCTTTTTAGCAAGTAAGACCTCTGTGAACCACAATCTATAAGAGCACAATTTCCACCTTCCCATTGTGTTCTATTCTGGGTGATTTCCGATAAAAGAGTAGCATTACAAAAATGTTGCAATGTTTGGGCTGGGAAGAACTGGGAGAAAGAAGACGAGCTGTTTGACTAAGTGGTATGTTCCAAGCTGTCAACAGAGAGATGGCGTGGAATGACATTAGTAGACGAATAAGACTGAGTGGCGTCTTTAAAAGTAGGAAAGATTCCAATATGAAGATAAAGCTGGAATTCAAGAGGACAAACTGGGGCAAATATTCATTTATAGGAAGGGGAGTTAGGGATTGGAATAACTTACCAAGGGAGATATTCAATAAATTTCCAATTTCTTTGGAATCATTTAAGAAAAGGCTAGGAAAACAACAGATAGGGAATCTTCCACCTGGGCGACTGCCGTAATTGTATATCAGTATTGATTGATTGATTGATGAGAGAACAAATAAACCGATTACAATGTGCTATTGCAAAACTTTCCCAGGAGCAGACGTGGACTCTGACCACAACTTGTTGGTCATGAAATGCCATCTGAAGTTGAAGAAATTGAAGAAAGGAAAGAATGCAAAAAGATGGGATCTAGACAAGTTGAAAGAAAAGAGTGTGAGGGATTGTTTCAAGGAACATGTTGCACAAGGACTAAATGAAAAGGCTAAAGGAAACACTATAGAGGAAGAGTGGAGAGTCATGAAAAATGAGGTCAGTAGGGCTGCTGAAGAAATGTTAGGAAGGAAGAAAAGATCAACTAAGAATCAGTGGATAACTCAGGAGATACTAGACCTAATTGATGAATGACGAAAATACAAGAATGCTAGAAATAAAGAGGGCAGAAAAGAATACAGGCGATTAAAGAATGAAGTGGATAGAAAGTGCAAGGTAGCTAAGGAAGAATGGCTGAAGGAGAAATGCAAGGATGTCGAAGGCTGTATGGTCCTGGGAAAGGTAGATGCTGCATACAGGAAAATCAAGGAAACCTTTGGAGAAAGGAAATCTAGGTGTATGAATATTAAGAGCTCAGATGGAAAACCACTTCTAGGGAAAGAAGACAAAGCAGAAAGATTGCAGGAGCATATCCAACAGTTGTATCAAGGTAAAGATGTAGATAATTTGGTTCTGGAACATGAAGAGGCTGTTGATGCTGATGAAATGGGAGACCCAATTTTGAGGTCAGAGTTTGACAGAGCTGTGAGAGACCTAAATAGGAACAAGGCACCTGGAATTGATGACATTCCCTCTGAATTACTGACTGCCTTAGGCGAAACCAGCATGGCAAGGTTATTTCATTTAGTGTGCAAGATGTATGAGACAGGAGAAGTCCCATCCGATTTTCGGAAGAATGTTGTTATACCTATTCCCAAGAAAGCCGGTGCTGACAGGTGTGAGAACTACCGCACCATTAGTTTAGTATCTCATGCTTGCAAAATTTTAACACGTATTATTTACAGAAGAATGGAAAAACAAGTTGAAGCTGAGTTGGGAGAAGATCAATTTGGCTTCAGAAGAAATGTAGGAACACGTGAAGCAATCCTGACTTTACGTCTGATCTTAGAGGATCGAATCAAAAAGGACAAGCCCACGTACATGCCATTCGTAGATCTAGAAAAGGCATTCGATAATGTTGATTGGACCAAGCTATTTATGATTCTGAAGATGATAGGGATCAGATACCGAGAACGAAGAATTATCTACAATCTGTATAAAAATCAGTCTGCAGTGATAAGAATCGAGGGCTTTGAAAAAGAAGCAGCAATCCAGAAAGGAGTGAGGCAAGGCTGCAGTTTGTCCCCTCTCCTTTTCAATGTTTACATAGAACAGGCAGTAAAGGAAATCAAAGAGAAATTTGGAAAGGGAATCACAGTCCAAGGAGAAGAAATCAAAACCTTGAGATTTGCCGATGATATTGTTATTTTATCTGAGACTGCAGAAGATCTCGAGAAGTTGCTGAATGGTATGGATGAAGTCTTGGGTAAGGAGTACAAGATGAAAATAAATAAGTCCAAAACAAAAGTAATGGAGTGCAGTCGAACGAAGGCAGGTGATGCAGGAAATATTAGATTAGGAAATGAAGTCTTAAAGGAAGTAGATGAATATTGTTACTTGGGTAGTAAAATAACTAACGATGGCAGAAGTAAGGAGGACATAAAATGCAGACTAGCGCAAGCAAGGAAGAGCTTTCTTAAGAAAAGAAATTTGCTCACTTCAAACATTGGTATCGGAATTAGAAAGATGTTTTTGAAGACTTTCGTGTGGAGCGTGGCATTGTATGGAAGTGAAACATGGACGATAACTGGCTCAGAAAGAAAGAGAATAGAAGCTTTTGAAATGTGGTGTTACAGAAGAATGCTGAAGGTGAGATGGATAGATCGAATCACGAATGAAGAGATACTGATTCGAATTGGTGAGAGGAGATCAATTTGGCTAAATTTGACGAGAAGAAGAGTTAGAATGATAGGACACATCTTAAGACACCCAGGACTTGTTCAGTTGGTTTTTGAAGGAAGTGTAGGTGGTAAGAACGGTAGGGGTAGACCAAGGTATGAATATGACAAGCAGATTAGAGCAGATGTAGGATGCAATAGTTACGTAGAAATGAAAAGGTTAGCACAGGATAGGGTGGCATGGAGAGCTGCATCAAACCAGTCTATGGACTGATGAATCAAACAACAACAATGTGCTATGAACTCTTGTATTAGATTTATCTTGTCTTTACAATATGATGTTCATGTTACCCCTTATTATCATCCACTTTCCCTTCTAAAATTTGAAAAACATAGAAACCTCCATGTGACAGAATTAATCTTTTGAGTATTTGAGTATTAACCCTTTGACCGCCAGCCTCATACGTAGTGTCTATGTCCTATACTGCCAAGGCCTAATGGGTACTTTTTACCGTGCAGTAAATTATTCTGTTCAATTTATGTAAATTGGATGGGCATTTTCTAAGGTTTATTATTTTATTGATGTAAATTAATGCAGCTTTATTTTTTAATTTTTATTTTATTTTGTGAAGTGGTAATTCAAATAAATATTTTCTTTCTTTGAAAAAAAGTGTTTCATGATCAAAATAAGTTAAGAAAAAAATATTTTAACTACCAAAAACTGCATTAGTTTAGAGAAGATGGTGTTTCCTATGCCACGTATAAAAGAATAGACCTTTATGTACAATATTTAATTTACAATATTTTTTTTATTGTTGTTATTACACTAACGTGAAATTTTCTAATCTCACATTATATGCAAATGCTGCAGTTCTTGGTTCCTTTTTAGTATTAAAAAAGATATTACTAATGTCTATTTCACACAAACTTAATACACAAAAATTCACTTTTTGCCTTAAAAATATGATACAAGGAACTATTTACCAATATTTACACATGTTAATGGCGTGTTCCAGCAAATGTGCTTAGAGAGGCACAAAGGGTGTACATCCTTCTTACACTGTTTACAAATGTATCTGGTTTTTTCCATTTACCACCTTGACTAGTACTAATCTTTCTGCATACGGAACAGTTGCGTTCCTTTTTTTTTTTCGGTAGAAGAATAAGGGGTTCGTTGCCCGCCCGCGGGAGCTGAATTGCCGCTTGGTCATCAAGACACTCGGCAACAAGTTTCTCAACTTATTTAATCTAATACTAATCCAAAACATGTATCATACATAAGTAAAACGAATAAATAACTTGGAAAATATTTTTTCCAGAATGTCCGATCAATCGGACGTTGGCGTTTTTAGACTGAACCTCGAACGTCCAATCAATCGGATGTTAGTGGTTACAGTATTAAATGAGAATATCTTCGCATCTGAATTTCCTATCCTCTTTCCACCAGCATAACACACGCTCCGGCATTACACTTGGTATCCCACTTAGCAGGTCAGCAGTATAAAGGTGTTCTTTTTCTGGGAATGGAACTAGAATGTGGAAATCTCTCCCCCATAACAATAGAGCCATAACAAGCTTAAATTCCTTTAAGCTGACTTGCCGTGAGGATCTCCTTGGTGTGTGCTGCCAGGCTGAATGAATCTTGTGGAATCTTGTGGAATGAATGTGTGCGTGAATGTACATTTACTGTGCTTGTGTTATTTTGTGTCATTCAACTTTTAATTTGTAATGATAGTTTTAAGAGACTAAAAATATTTATAGTCTTTATATTATGTCATGTGACGTAAAAGAAATTGCAAAAAAAACCTTATTTTGTTTCATAGTTGTTCTAGTTGTAATGGTAGTTTCTAAGATAATATTAAGAATATTTATTGTGCTTACATTTTGTCTCATGTTACTTCTAGTTTATAAGGGTAGTTTTAAGATAAGATAATGAATGCTTTTCTTCAGATGTACTCTACTAATGAAGTGTGGTTAAGTGTAAGAGAGGACCATGAGTCCTAATGTCACCACTATGAATAAATACAAATATTATGATGATAATAATAATAATAATCATCATCATCATCATCATCATACTGTAACTTATTTATTATTCTATACAGTATAACATCATCCAAAAAATAGCCTTATCTCTGATTCCTATTCTGTATTCATATAATTTAGATAAACTTTTACAGTGTGTGTTATAATGACAGGCTTTCAGAGCCAAGTCCATCAGGTGCAAGCATCACTGGCGCAGAAATATGATTCAGTCATTACGGTGCAGAACTTGCTGACGATAACGGTCAGTAGTCCCAACTGATCAGGAAGATAATGAAGAAGGCTCTCAATATGAGAAGAGAAACGTAAAGGAATAATCACTTCAAGAATGAGGGTAAAATAATCCTAAAAGTGGGGGTTGGCCTACAGTGTCCTGAATGCCTAAAACCTATCAAAAATTCCTTACACACTATTGACTATTGCAGTTATTTGAGTCCTTTGTCTTCCCTGCTGCTACTCATCTCTGTTAGATGGCATTATGAATGCCTTTCTCTCCCAGTCACAGATGGCTACCAACTGGGAAAAGAGTATTCATGTATGTAATCATAATTAATATACACAGTTAGTTTTTTTACAGTACATGATATTGAGAGTAATCTAAGAAAATGTTACAAAATAATTTCAATATAATTCACTAATACAGAATATTGTATATCCCACAAATACTTCTTGAACATATCTTTAATGAGTGATTAAATAAACTTTGACTTTGAGGTACTTCCTAGACTTTAATTAAGTCATAAAATCTAGGATACCTCCACATGTATATCCTTCAATGCATTTTATCTGTTTTCTCCATCTTTGATTTATTTTCCCACATTCCTTTTATAATACTTTTGCTGTTCTCTCTGGTGTTCTCTGTTTAATAACTAAACAGCAGTATAAAGTTTAGATTCATTTTCAGTTTTTCTTATCTCAATCCCATCTATAAATCTACCTGATCTTTCTTGTTTCTTTATGCTCTTTGAGTAGGTATGCGATTTCTATAATTTTATTGCATAAAATGCACTGATCTTCTTTCCTCTTTATGTCTTATGGCTTTATTCATATATACACTAGATAGATGGCATTACTGCTGCAATTATACAAAACTGACCTGTCAAAACAGGCATAGCTGCTAGTTGTAGATAAATGATATACAGAGTGTCCCAGGGAGAATGGTCAATATTCAGGGATATGACAGGAACAATCATTTAAAGCAAAAACTTCATATGGACATATGCCCTATTCTGAATGGTTTCTGAGATAGAAAAATGTAATGTACACTTGTTTATGGGCTAGTGTTTTGAAATGGATACAAGTTTTCCGCATGTAATGTTCACCACACACGTGTTCGTGGGACATTGATATGTGCAGAAGGTCGCCATGTGCTGGTAGTAGGACTACGCTGCACCATTTTAACAATGTGTTGCTGTACCTGCACAGGTTGTTGAACTACACGTTCAGAGGGAAAATGGGAACTTGGAAGAATACCTGTTTCACGCAATGTGCTTAAAACTTCAGTAAACATTCTACGATCAGGAATTCGATGTGTCAGGAAGCGACGATGGTATTCCTCGATAGCAGCAGGAGCACTACCATCACGAAAGCTGTAAACATACACCGTATCTGCATATTCTTCATTAGCATAGATGTGTGGCATTTTAGATGTGTATCATTTCAGCCAGCGCGTGTGTTCAAACACAGTTAACTGATGCTGCTCTCTGATACACTCTCAATCCCTCTCACTACTTCATCCACAACACACCATGGCCAACTGCGTGTTCAACGGGCTAGTGTAATGCCAGAAAGACATCCCGAGCAAAGAGGTTGAAAGCAATGAGGTAGGATGGGTTAGAAGAAAATGTCAAAGTGGTTGGGTGGGTAAGACAAATGTGTGCACCACTAACCCAAAACCAAATGTACATTAAATATGTTCTATCTTGGAAACCATTCAGAATAGAGCCTATGTCCATATGAAGTTTTTTTGCATCAAATGATCGCTCCTGCCACAGCCCTGAATATTGACCATTCCTCCTGGGACATCCTGTATAGGCCTATTTCATTTGACATTACATCTTACCTTTGCCTTAAATTGTCTCCTTTCATTTAATATGGCCTGTTTTGCAATATCCACCAGAGTTGTTGTGGATGCTTTAATGGTGTCGTGATCCAACATAACTGGTGCCGATGCTTTTCTACACCTGAAAAATTGAAACAGTCATGCAGATTATACACCTTGATACCATTGAGTTGCCTCACTACATAGTAGGGTACTAAAAAGATTATGGGATGAAATAATTGACAAAATTACAATTAGCAAAGTTATTTAGAGTAAGCATTTTGAGTTTAGAGGGGTGATCATTAGGTGCAAGTGAATTCACTTTAATCTGTTGAGTGAGCTTGCTGCGTGGTGTGAGCCGTGAAGTTGTAAACTTGCATTCGGGAAATTGCGAGTTTCGAATCCCACTGCCAGCAAATCTGAAAATGGTTCTCCATGACTTTCCATTTTTACAGCAGGCAAATGCCATGAATGCCCTAATATTACCATGCAGGAAGGAAACAAAATGTTGATACGAAGATGCACAATATTCTATGTTAATTATGGCTGCTTAATTTCAAGTCGTAGCCTTTTCCCAACCCCATCGTACTTACATAACTGGGGGTGTTTGGGATCTGGTTATGACAGCATGGGAGAAGGTTAACAGAGGGTAATTGTTATCAGTAGGGTACTAAGTAAAGTATACTCATGTCCTCATCCCAAGGTGGTGCAGCTCTTTTCAGGTACACCCCCATTGGAGGTGAGCTGCATGTACCATTTGAACCACATACTAGCCCTCCTGCCATTCTTAAATTTCTGGTAGTACCGGGAATCGAACCCGGGGCCCCGCGGACGGCAGCTAATAACACTAACCGTTACGCTATGGAGGTGGACAGTAGGGTACTGAGTGGGAGGGATACCGACAGGAGGGTGATCGGGGATTTAAGTGCTATTTTGTTTGCTAGTTGCTTTACGTCGCACCAACACACACAGGTCTTATGGCGACGATGGGACAGGAAAAGGCTAGGAGTGGGAAGGAAGCGGGCATGGCCTTAATTAAGGTAGAGCCCCAGCATTTGCCTGGTGTGAAAATGGGAAACCACGGAAAACAATCTTCAGGGCTGCCAACAGTGGGTTTTGAACCCACTATCTCCCGAATATTGGATATGGCCGCACTTGAGCGACTGCAGCTATCGAGCTCAGTAGGGATTTAAATGAGACTGTGTAATGGGTATATGCAAGAATAGGAGTGAGATTTGTGTATATTAATGGGCGGGTTAGAGGTAGGGACCTACGCACACTTGAACCGCAATGGTATGGATAATGGATAATTTAGGGAGTTTGTTTAAAAGAGTTATAGAGAGGTATATTCAGGAAAATGGGGTGTGCTAGGGAGCAGTAATTAGAGTATACGAAGCTGAAATTCAAGTAAGGATGACATAAAGTATCTTAAAGCTTCCATGGTGTGTAGAATTATTTAGTTTATTTGCTGGGTTGAACCATGTTGTTGTTATCTGTACATTATGTACAGTAGGTTTTTAAACTGTTTTCGCATCTTTTCTTTCTTGAAGTAGAATTCCTAATACATTAGAGAATCTCTCAAATTAAAAAGTCCTGTATGGTTGTAGGGTAATTCTAACTGAGCATCAAATGACTCTCTGTGCCCCATATTACTACAGTTGTCTGTTAAAACGATTTCTATATACAGTCGTCCAGAATATAATAATAATAATAATAATAATAATAATAATAATAATAATAATAATAATAATAATAATAATAATAATAATAATAATAATTGTACCGGGAGGTACACCTCTAAGCCGCACATTTAAATCTTGCACCTAAAAGAACTCTTCTTCTGGAGAAATAGTGAACTTGAAACTAGACCTACTTCAACCTTTAGTCAAAAGATGTCACTACAGAAATCTAATGAAATTTTGTTATTTTGAAGTTTCATGTACTGTATGAAATTCTACGTGGTTTGTTTACCATTTATCAAGAAGTTGGGTCTTTCTTCAACAGAGGTCACTGCTAAAGAAACTATGATCATGCACCCTGGTGCAAAGTGGAAGAACTTTGATTTGAAGAAGTTTTGAATTCCTAAGTTCTCTTTTTTTTTTTTTTTTACTAAATTATGTTCATTTTTGGGTTGGTAATATTGATCTTTTCTTTCCGCCTGTTTTGAATTTAGCCAATCATGAATTTCTGCCATTAATTTTCCACCTATCACAGGCTTCTTCCTCGATTCTGAGTGTCCCTTGTGATGTTAACCAATAAAGTGAGAGGGTGTGGCTGGTTTATTCATGAAAGGTCTCGAACTTTCCCCGAGGGTTTATAAACTGCGGATTTTCACGTCTCTTGGCCATTTAATCGTCATCTAACTTGGTGTGTGTCAAACGGGAGGCGGGAGGCACCTCTTTAATCAGGCAGCAGTTCTTCAGCAAGGTAATGGCTAATTAACATATTTATTTCTTGCTAGCTCTGCAGTTTAACCCGAGGGAGAGATCCGAAACCTTAACTATGTAACCTACTTTTCTGTAAATGTAACTTCTGCCGGCTTTTGTAATAACTTCATAAAATTTTAACTGTAAATCGGGGATAGAGAGTGATGTGCCCTCTCAGCTCCCCTTCATATTGGTTTCAGGTGACTACATTTTGTAACTGGTTTTCTTCCTTTCCGTTATGTCTTAAATTTTCTTTCGTATATGAGTCACTTCCATAGTTTGGGAATAGCCCCTGTTTCATCGGCCTAGTGCCCCTTAGGTTTTTAGAACATATATTTAGAAGTGCAAGTACACGCCTCTATTCAATTTGTATTTCAGGCCATTTACTTAACCTGTTCTTTTCCCCTACGGCCCAATAGGTTGGGTACTAGATACCCCTGTTTCAAATTTGTAAGTTGTGCCTTGAGGGCAAGTGATTGTAATTTTCTGATATCGCCTTGAATAAGCTTGGAAAACGGAGAGCACATTAGCTCTTTTTCAAGTGTTGTAAAAGTGCCTCTAGGAGGTTTGATATTGTACATTACGGAGCTAATGCTCCATTATATTAGGGGATTTCTGCCCTTGTAAAATTGTGCTCTTTTGTAAATTTGATCCGAGTGCTCAAGAATTGTGAAGCGAGGGGATGGAAGCCCTGATTACTAAATTTTGGATTTTCTTGCTTTGTCTAAACTTTGTCATGGTACCTGATATGTCATTGTTATCTCACTTAAGTGAGAATTTGTTAACTTGTTGCTTTTTGAAAATATAACATTCCACTTCAGTTTAATTTCTTTCTTGATATAGTAGTTAGACCTATTCACCCCGGCACCTTCTTAGACCTCTGCTATTCCATGGGTAGCCCTGTAATAATAATAATAATAATCTCTAGGCCTAGGGTAGAGAAAGTGAAATCTGTCTGCAAACGAATAAGGGTAGAAAATCTCCAGGACGAGGAAATTAGACAGAAGTACATGGATATGATTAGTGAGACGTTTTGAACAGTAGACAGTAAACAGGTTCAGGATATAGAAAGTGAATGGGTCGCATACAGGGATGCTGTAGTAGAAACAGCAAGGAAATGCCTAGGAACAACTGTGTGTAAAGATGGGAAAAAGCAAACATCTTGGTGGAATGATGAAGTGAGAGCAGCCTGTAAATGTAAAAAGAAGGCTTATCAGAAATGGCTCCAAACAAGGGCCAAGGCAGACTATCCTATCAAATAATTCCGAATCCGCTCATTTCTAAAGATAATAGGCAACTTGATATATTTGGAGTGTACAGATTGGGAAAGGGTAGCACTGACGCGGATTCGGAATTATTTGATAGGATAGTCTGCCTTGGCCCAAAGCGGAGATTGTTATTAGTGGAATACTGTGTAGAAGGGATACTTACTGGAGGGTGATTAGGGATTTAAATGAGACTATGGAGTGGGTATGTGGGAAACTGGGAGTGAAATTTCTAGATCCTAATGGGTGGGTTTAATTTAATTTCATATGGCTATTTCTAGCCGGGTGCAGCCCTTGTAAGGCAGACCCTCTGATGAGGGTGGGCGGCATCTGCCATGTGTAGGTAACTGCGTGTTATTGTGGTGGAGGATAGTGTTATGTGTGGTGTGTGTGTTGCAGGGATGTTGGAGACAGCACAAACACCCAACCCCCCGGCTACTGGAATTAACCAATGAAGGTTAAAATCCCCGACCCGGACGGGAATCGAACCCGGGACCCTCTGAACCGAAGGCCAGTACGCTGACCATTCAGCCAATGAGTCGGAAAATGGGTGGGTAGGAGATAGGGATCTGCGCTCAGATAGCCTTCATTTAAACCGCAGTGGTACATATAAGTTAGGAAATTTGTTTGGAAGGGTTATAGGGAGGTACATTCAGGGAAACGGGATGGCCTAGGGAGCGGTGATAAGGGAACAGGGAACTGGAATTCAAGTAGGGATGACATAAAATTGTTAGTGTTGAACTGTAGAAGTATTGTAAGGAAAGGAGTAGAAGTAAGTAATTTAATAGATATATATTTACCAGATATTGTAATAGGAGTTGAATCATGGCTGAGAAATGATATAATGGATGCAGAAATTTTCTCACCGCACTGGAGTGTGTATCGTAGGGATAGGATAGGAAGGGTAGGAGGGGGAGTGTTCATTCTGGTGAAAGAAGAATTTGTAAGCTACGAAAAAGTTAAAGATGAGACACATGAAATTCTAGGTGTAAGGCTCATTTCTAAAGATGATATATTGATATATTTGGAGTGTACAGATCGGGAAAGGGTAGCACGGACGTGGATTCAGAATTATTTGATAGGATAGTCAGCAGCTATGTGGGAAACGACATGGAAAGAAATGTGATTGTAGCGGGAGATCTGAATTTGCCAGATGTCAATTGGGAAGGAAATGCGAACGACAGGAAGCATGACCAACAAATGGCAAATAAGTTAATATGGGAAGGACAGCTGATTCAGAAAGTGATGGAACCAACCAGAGGGAAAAATATCCTGGATGTCGTGCTGATAAAACCAGATGAGCTCTATAGGGAAACTGAAGTAATAGATGGTATTAGTGATCATGAAGCTGTTTTTGTGGTAGTTAAAAATAAATGTCATAGAAAGGAAGGTCTTAAAAGTAGGACTGTTAGGCAGTACCATATGGCTGATAAAGCAGGTATGAGGCAGTTTCTAAACAGTAACTATGATCGGTGGAAAACGGTAAATAAAAATGTAAACAGACTCTGGGATGGGTTTAAAGAAATTGTTGAGGAATGCGAAAACAGGTTTGTACCTTTAAGGGTGGTAAGGAATGGTAAAGACCCACCTTATTATAATAGAGAAATAAAGAGACTAAGAAGGAGGTGCAGACTGGAAAGAAATAGAGTCAGAAATGGCTGTGGAAGTAAGGGGAAATTGAAGGAACTTACTAGAAAATTGAATCTAGCAAAGAAGGCAGCTAAGGATAACATGATGGCAAGCATAATTGGCAGTCATACGAATTTTAGTGAAAAATGGAAGGGTATGTATAGGTATTTTAAGGCAGAAACAGGTTCCAAGGAGGACATTCCAGGAATAATAAATGAACAAGGGGAGTGTGTATATGAGGATCTTCAAAAGGCAGAAGTATTCAGTCAGCAGTATGTAAAGATTGTTGGTTACAAGGATAATTACATGTGATAAATCTCATAATTAGACCGTATTGAAGATAATGTATTAAAGTTAAAAACTTTTTATTTTATAACCACCTATTCAATACAAAGATAATGCACTCAATTATTTATAAAATATTCATGAGGTACATTGGTTAATAGGACATGTTTCGTTCGTCTTTGCGAACATCATCAGCTATAAATAACAAAGCCTAAGGTCAGGGCCCTGAGTTTATTTAAATGGTTAAAAATGTCGTTATATTAAAAGAATGGTAAAATTGTGATAAAAGTAGTTGTATAGTATTAAAATTAGACTGTAACATAGTATAACGATTAGCATCAAGAATTTTTCATGAAGTACAATGAATATTGATAATCTGGAAAGTAAAAACAATCATAAGGGTTATTAAATTAGAAAAGATGTAATAGTAGACATTAAAAAGACTTCAATGTTTGAAGTGTGGATTAATTGTAGAGTTGTTGGGTATAAACTTGTAGTTTGAAATCCATTAGACCGGTGAAAATATTTGCTAGCGGTAACAGCATGAATAGGACAAGGCAGGCCACTTATTATTGCCTCTAGTGAATTGTGGTGGGTTGAGACAGATAATATTGTAGGCACTAAAATATGTCCGTATGTGATGCGTGGATAATGTTGAAAGCATGAACTTTAAATTTTTAAATCTGCTGTGATAGAAAGGGAGTGTCCGCTGACGTTAGCTGCGTGAGGCAAACTGGCAAGCGGCTTTGTTATTGCTTCTCATGTTATATGTGTGTATACGTAGAGGCGGGGAGTGAGTCATAAGGATAACATGATGGCAAGCATAACTGGCAGTCATACGAATTTTAGTGAAAAATGGAAGGGTATGTATAGGTATTTTAAGGCAGAAACAGGCAGAATTTTAAGGCAGAATGTATGAAGCATGGACTAATTCCTAAATTTCTTAAACATCTCCAAAGGAAAAACTGTTTGAACCTTAATTCTTCAAGAACTCAGAAAAAAGTCAATGAATTTTGGTTAAAAAACAAAATCAAGGAGCATTGTAAAAAGAAATTGTTCCTAAACTTACAGCTTTACAAGGCGCATCTTGAAGTATCCTCTAGCATGCCCCCATTAGAATGGAATTCATACTCTAACTTTGTCAACGAAAAAGTACATGACATCATGAATAGGAAACAGACAACTTTAAAGAATAAACTGATACAACAGCAAAACACCAAGAATTGCGCGAATAATGTCAACACTAAAACTAACCCCCCCTCCACTAATTCAAATCATTTTCCTACAACTGTAAATTTATCTAACACGAACTTTTCAGATGACGGACTATCTCTTCTTGATAAAGGACTGAAGTTTAATTGGCCTAACCCGAAAAAAACAGATGATTTGATTACTACAGTTGCGGAAATTGAATCCAACATCAAAAAACTCCCAGTAGAATCACACAATGACATCAGATACGAGATTAAGAAGAAACTACCTTATCTGGCGAAGGAATTGAAAACCACCTCAAATCCGACCCTTAGCAAGCAAATATATGACGTAAGAAATAAAATTAGTAATAACAATATCATCGTCACTAAAGCCGATAAAGGTTCCACAATAGTTTTATTACCTAAAGACGACTATATTAATAAAACCGAAAATTTCTTTGCTAATAGCAGTTACACTATTACCCCCAAAATCCAACGAAGTTTGAAGAACCTATTGAAAAACCTACCTTTCTTATTACAAGAACACGAGTATCAAAAACTTATAACAATGAACCCAAAACTCCCAACTGCAAAAGCCTTACCAAAAATCCATAAAAAAGATGTACCTATACGCCCTATTATTAACTGTATGAATAGCCCCTCTTATAAAGTCTCAAAATTTTGGCATAATTTCCTTAATAAACATTTTAAGTTCAACAACACGGCTTGTATAAAAAATTCTGTTGAGTTCTGTGATAAATTGGCGAAATTCAACCTTGAGAACAACCACATAATGGTTTCCTATGACATTACTAATATGTACTCAAACATTCCTGTAAATAAAACAGTTAAAATTATTGAAACAAACCTTTAAAAACACAGGAACTTGAGCAAATGTGAAATAGAAAATGTCATTAGTCTATTAAAATTTGTCCTTAAGAACAATTATTTCACTTTTAATAGTAAAATATATCACCAAAAGGGTTTAGCAATGGGAGATCCGATCTCGAGCATTCTAGCCAATATTTTCATGGATGATTTGGAAAACAACAAAATAATTAATAACATCAACGGCCTCCAATTATGGCTAAGATATGTTGATGACACTTTTGCCATTATTGATACTCAAAAAAATAATAGTCATAGTATTTTAACTTTCCATAATGAACTTGACAACGATGTCAAATTCACTAAGGAAGATGAAATTAACGGTTCCTTAAACTTCTTGGACTTAAACATCTCAAGACAACAACAAGTTTAATTTCCAAATATATAGAAAGCCTTCCTGCGCCCCCGTCACTATAAGAAATGATTCTTTACACCCGCAATCTCATAAACAGGCTGCATTTTTCAGTCTCGTTTATAGAGCATTAAAAATCCCGCTCACAACCGTAAATCGTAAAAAAGAATTAAATTATATCAAAGATTTGGCCAGAATTAACGGCTATAACCCCTTGATGATTAACAAAATCATCAATAAAGTAAAATTAAAAACTGCGACTAAGTTAATTCCAGACAAACCTAAAAAATCGAAATATGCCGCTTTCACCTACACAAACCCAGGCCTGTTTCAAATCACCAACCCCCTAAAGAAATACGACATCAACATCGCCCATAAAACCCAATACACGAACCATAATATTTTTCTCAATTCAAACATAGTTAACAGTAATCACACTAAATTCTCGAACTCTGGTGTCTATAGACTTAAATGTACTCATTGTGATTTATCATACATCGGACAAACCGGACGCAGTTTTTTGACTAGGTATCTTGAACATTACAACGCCTCAAAACACAAAATATATTCCACCATGAGTATTCACATGGAAGAAACCGGCCACAGTTTTACGACGATTGAAAAAGATCTTCAAATCCTAAAATACGTCAGTAAAAGCAAACTAATGACAGAGTTCGAGAACATTTACATATCCTTGGACCAACATTTCAATGGAAATCAAAACTTAAATGAAATTTCAGAAATCAAAAGCCCATTAATTGAGAAAATCCCAGAATTACTCTCTATTTTTAATATAAATAACAACAACTTTATGAACAATTTTAATTATCCAGCCACTAAGAGCATTTCCTCAGTAACAACAGTTACTACTCCACCACCCTCCCATCTGACACCCCCTCCACGAACATCTAGCGCGTCTAAAGAATCAGCTACTTCCCCTCCTCACATGACTCACTCCCCGCCTCTACGTACACACATATAACACGAGAAGCAATAACAAAGCCGCTTGCCAGTTTGCCTCACGCAGCTAACGTCAGCGGACACTCCCTTTCTATCACAGCAGATTTAAAAATTTAAAGTTCATGCTTTCAACATTATCCACGCGTCACATACGGACATATTTTAGTGCCTACAGTATTATCTGTCTCAACCCAACACAATTCACTAGAGGCAATAACAAGTGGCCTGCCTTGTCCTATTCACGCTGTTACCGCTAGCAAATATTTTCACCGGTCTAATGGATTTCAAACTACAAGTTTATACCCAACAACTCTACAATTAATCCACGCTTAAAATATCGATGTCTTTTTAATATCTACTATTACATTTTTTCTAATTTAATAACCCTTATGATTGTTTTTACTTTTCAGATTATCAATATTCATTGTACTTTATGAAAAATTCTTGATGCTAATCGTTATACTATGTTACAGTCTAATTTTAATACTATACAACTACTTTTATCAAAATTTTACCATTCTTTTAATATAACAACATTTTTAACCATTTAAATAAACTCAGGGCCCTGACCTTAGGCTTTGTTATTTATAGCTGATGATGTTCGCAAAGACGAATGAAACATGTCCTATTAACCAATGTACCTCATGAATATTTTATAAATAATTGAATGCATTATCTTTGTATTGAATAGGTGGTTATAAAATAAAAAGATTTAATACAAGGATAATGTCGAGATAGAGGAGGAGACTAAGGCCAAAGAAGTAATAAAATTTACATATGATGACAATAACATTTACAATAAGATACAAAAGTTGAAAACTAGAAAAGCGGCTGGAATTGATCAGATTTCTGGGGATATACTAAAGACAATGGGTTGGGATATAGTACCATATCTGAAGTACTTATTTCATTATTGTTTGGTCGGAGGAGCTATACCAGATGAATGGAGAGTTGCTATAGTAGCCCCCGTGTATAAAGGAAAGGGTGATAGACATAAAGCTGAAAATTACAGGCCAGTAAGTTTGAAATGCATTGTGTGTAAGCTTTGGGAAGGCATTCTTTCTGATTATATTAGACATGTTTGTGAAATTAATAACTGGTTCGATAGAAGTCAATTTGGTTTTAGGAAAAGTTATTCCACTGAAGCTCAACTTGTAGGATTCCAGCAAGATATAGCAGATATCTTGGATTCTGGAGGTCAAATGGACTGTATTGCGATTGACCTGTCTAAAGCATTTGATAGGGTGGATCATGGGAGACTACTGGCAAAAATGAGAGCAATTGGACTAGACAAAAGAGTGACTGAATGGGTTGCTATATTTCTAGAAAATAGATCTCAGAGAATTAGAGTAGGTGAAGCTTTATCTGACCCTGTAATAATTAAGAGAGGAATTCCTCAAGGCAGTATTATCGGACATTTATGTTTTCTTGTATATATATAAATGATATGAGTAAAGGAGTGGAATCGGAGGTAAGGCTTTTTGCAGATGATGTTATTCTCTATAGAGTGATAAATAAGTTACAAGATTGTGAGCAACTGCAACCTGACCTCTAAAATGTTGTGAGATGGACAGCAGGCAATGATATGATGATAAATGGGGTTAAAAGTAAGGTTGTGAGTTTCACAAATAGGAAAAGTCCCCTCAGTTTTAATTACTGTGTTGATGGGGTGAAAGTTCCTTTTGGGGATCATTGTAAGTATCTAGGTGTTAATATAAGGAAAGATCTTCATTGGGGTAATCACATAAATGGGATTGTAAATAAAGGGTACAGATATATGCACATGGTTATGAGTGTGTTTAGGGTTTGTAGTAAGGATGTAAAGGAGAGGGCATATAAGTCTCTGGTAAGACCCCAACTAGAGTATGGTTCCAGTGTATGGGACCCTCATCAGGATTACCTGATTCAAGAACTGGAGAAAATCCAAAGAAAAGCAGCTCAATTTGTTCTGGGTGATTTCCGACAAAAGAGTAGCATTACAGAAATGTTGCAAAGTTTGGGTTGGGAAGAATTGAGAGAAAGAAGAAGAGCTGCTCGACTAAGTGGTATGTTCTGAGCTGTCAGCGGAGAGATGGCGTGGAATGACATTAGTAGACGAATGAGTTTGAATGGCGTTTATAAAAGTAGGAAAGATCACAATATGAAGATAAAGTTGGAATTCAAGAGGACAAACTGGGGCAAATATTTATTTATAAGAAGGGGGTTAGGGATTGGAATAACTTACCAAGGGAGATGTTCAATAAATTTCCAATTTCTTTGAAATCATTTAGGAAAAGGCTAAGAAAGCAACAGATAGGGAATCTGCCATCTGGGCGACTGCCCTAAATGCAGATCAGTATTGATTGATTGATTGATTGATTGATTGATTGATTGATTGATTGATTGATTGATTGATTGATTGATTGATTGATTGATTGATTGATTGATTGATTTGTATGTAGATGAAAGAAACAGAGCAAAACAAATAGTTGTTGATTCCAAAAAGAAGTCATGGGGAGATTTTGGTAATAACCTGGAAAGGCTAGAGCAAGCAGCAGGGAAACCTTTCTGGACAGTAATAAAGAATCTTAGTAAGGGAGAGAAAAAGGAAATGAACAGTGTCTTGAGTAATTCAGGTGAACTCATAATAGATCCCAGGGAATCACTGGAAAGGTGGCGGGAATATTTTGAACATCTTCTCAATGTAAAAGGAAATCATCATGGTGGTGTTGCAAACAGTCAAGCTCATGGGGAGGAGGAAAATGATGTTGGTGAAATTATGCTTGAGGAAGTGGAAAGGATGGTAAGCTCCATTGTCATAAGGCAGCCGGAATAAATGAAATTAGACTTGAAATTGTGAAGTATAGTGGGAAGGCAGGGATGAAATGGCTTCATACAGTAGTATAATTAGCGTGGAGTGTTGGTAAGGTACCTTCAGATTGGACAAAAGCAGTAATTGCACCTATCTATAAGCATGGGAACGAGAAGGATTGCAACAACTATCGAGGTATCTCATTGATTAGTATACCAGGCAAAGTATTCACTGGCATCTTGGAAGGGAGGGTGCGATCAGTCGTTGAGATGAAGTTGGATGAAAACCAGAGTGGTTTCAGACCACAGAGAGGCTGTCAGGATCAGATTTTCAGTAGGCGCCAGGTAATTGAAAAATGCTACGAGAGGAATAGGCAGTTGTGTTTATGTTTCGTAGATCTAGAGGAAGCATATGACAGGGTACTGAGGGAAAAGGTGTTCGCTATACTGGGGGACTTTGGAATTAAATTTAGATTATTAAAATCAATCAAAGGCATTTATGTTGACAATTGGGCTTCAGTGAGAATTGATGGTAGAATGAGTTCTTGGTTCAGGGTACTTACAGGGGTTAGATAAGGCTGTAATCTTTCACCTTTGCTGTTCGTAGTTTACATAGATCATCTGCTGAAAGGTATAAAATGGCAGGGAGGGATTCAGTTAGGTGGAAATGTAGTAAGCAGTTTGGCCTATGCTGACGACTTGGTCTTAATGGTAGACTGTGCCGAAAGCCTGCAGTCTAATATTTTGGAACTTGAAAATAGGTGCAATGAGTTCGATATGAAAATTTGCCTCTTGAAGACTAAATTGATGTCAGTAGGTAAGAAATTCAACAGAATTTAATGTCAGATGGTGATACCAGGTCGATAATTTCAAGTATTTAGGTTGTGTGTTCTCCCAGGATGGTAATATAGTAAGTGAGATTGAATCAAGGTGTAGTACAGCTAATGCAGTGAGCTTGCAGTTGCGATCAGCAGTATTCTGTAAGAAGGAAGTCAGCTCCCAGACGAAACTATCTTTACATTGGTCTGTTTTCAGACCAACTTTGCTTTACGGGAGCGAAAGCTGGGTGGACTCAGGATATCTTATTCATAAGTTAGAAGTAACAGACATGAAAGTAGCAAGAATGATTGCTGGTACAAACAGGTGGGAACAATGGCAGGAGGGTACTCGGAATAAGGAGATAAAGGCTAATTTAGGACTGAACTCGATGTATGAAGCTGTACACATAAACCAGCTTGGTGGTGGGGTCATGTGTGGTGAATGGAGGAGGATAGGTTACCCAGGAGAATAATGGACTCTGCTATGGAGGGTAAGAGAAGTAGAGGGAGACCAAGACGACGATGGTTAGACTCGATTTCTAATGATTTAAAGATAGGAGATATAGAACTAAATGAGGCCACAACACTAGTTGCAAATCGAGGATTGTGGCGACGTTTAGTAAATTCTCAGAGGCTTGCAGACTGAACGGTGAAAGGCATAACAGTCTATAATGATAATGTATGTATGTATGTAATAATAATAATAATAATATTAATAATAACAAGTATTTAATTGCTGTAATATCATAATCCCTAACGCTAAACAAGATTATATTTGAGAATTGATATATTTAGTGGATATTACCTAATCAACCATGGTGTATCCTAACCCTGATAATGAGGTGTGCTGGTAGTGGCAATTAGAAAATGTAGGTTTTCAATCATTTTACTATAATTCGATTATTTATTAATTCACATAATAATTTCACACCATGTATACGGATACATTTCATATAACAGTATTCAGTATAAAAAGAGGTAAAGCTAAAAGATAATATTAATAAGAATGGTGTTATACATTTCAGCAGTTATTTATATTTCCAGACTACATTCACGGGAGTTAAAATAAAAATGGAATATATTTACAACTTAATTTGTAAATTAGTTTAAGTTTTCTCTCATTGAACAAAAACCTTTGTATGAAATTGTCCGATTTTAGTCCTTGAAGGTGCCTTTTTCAATTGTTATGATACTTAAATTATTAAGTCTATCTTGAACTTGTGTGCACTTTTGACATGTGTGTATTTGTTTCAGAGCTGAAAACAAGCGCTCAGTAGAACTACTTGTATTCAGTATGGTCAGAATCAGATCAGCCAATTTGTGCACTAATTCTTTTAATCCCAAAATTGTCATTGTTCTCAGAACTTTAGCAAATTGTATACAGGTAAACTTCAGAATTATTTACTTGAATATTACTTCTGGTTCATATTTTAGTATTATAAAGACCGAGCAAGTGGTTGCAGCTATCAGCTTGAATTCGGGGGATTGTGGGTTCAAACCCCACTGTCGGCAGCCATGAATATGGTTTTCCATTGTTTTCCATTTTCATACCAGAAAAATGCTGGTGCTGTACCTTAATTAAGGCCACAGCCGCTTTCTTCCCAATCCTAGGCCTTTCCTAACCCATTCTTACCATAAGACTGTCCGGCTGCATGCCTAAATGGTTAGCATGGTGGCCTATGGTCACAGTGGTCCCAGGTTCGATTCTCGGCAGGGTTGGGAATTTTAAACAAAATTGGTTAATTCCCCTGGCATGGGGACTGGGTGTATGTGTCGTCTTCATCACCATGTCATCCTCATCCCAACGCGCAGGTCACCTACGGGAGTCAAATCAAAAGACCTGCACCTGGTGAGCCGAAGTCTTTGGACACATCCCAGCACTAAAAGCCATACGCCATTTCATTTTACCATAAGACCTATCTACGTCAGTGCAACATAAAGCCAATTGTAAAATTAAAAAATATGCGTTTCCTTGCATTTTTTCACAACTTTCTTAGAGTGGAAATAGTGCTTCTTGTACAGACAGTCCTCATTCATTCTGTGGAGGGAATCATTAAGACCGTGGATTCCCTTTTTTCCAAAAAGTTTGCACATGTGGGCAAGGAATGCATAGGTTTGCTATTATAGACATCCTACACGAAATGTTTTTAAATCAGATAATTGGTGTGGGTACCATTATACATTTATGATAACTCAAATTGTCACCAACATGCATAATATGAACACACATAGAAAACATTTAAAATCACCACAGTTGATTTGATACTACTGCCGACCGGTAAAATAAAGTAGAGAAAGATTGTACATTATTGCTACAGAGATCTGAGCGGGACGGAAACTACACACAAGGCAGTGGTATTTCTTGGCATCCCAAACCATTTGCCCACTGGCTCTCCTCCCACCACTCCCATTCTAAACAACATTGAATTTGAGTGCTTGTTCCAGCCAGAACACATGAACAGACCAAGGTACGGAACTCCCTACCCAGTTGTGAAACAAAGCAAATTTTGTTCTCAACTCACTTTGCAATTTGTTAGAATGATCTCTTACTCATAATATTAACTGTCTGAAATAAATAACAGCATACCAGCCACTGTGTTATATATCAAACAATTTAACATTAGACAATGCATCTTCTACTTTATATGAAAATGTGTACGTCATGCGCGCGCGCCTGTAAATCAATCATGATAACTGTGTTGAACCAAGATATATGTCGATAACGAGGCATCAGTCTTCCTGCATTTTCCTTAGTTAATGGAATGGCAACTTAAATTATGAATAATAATTTCTAGGGGATAAAAATAAGAGCTCTGGGAATTTAAGCAATACTAATGACAAGACAAAAATTATTATGTGATGTGCATGTGTAACCACTTGTAGTGATGTGATACGCTCATTTTGAGGAATTTCAGGATAGGAACACACCGCTGGAATAGTACGGGAGGTTATATGAACCTATTTGCGTGTATTTAGGAAGTAGCCTCTGATATAGCAGTTACACATCAGTAATAGCGTATTTTAGTTGCCTTTTGACTGAGTATGATGGACGTTGCCATGATTTCATTAAAACTATGATATTTTCTAAGTTATGTATCTCATGAGTATTATCGTAGGCTGATGGTTTGAACCAACCAACCAACCAACCAACCGACCGACCAACCGACCAACCAACCAACCAACCAACCAACCACCCACCCACCCACCCACCCACCCACCAATACTGATCTGTATTTAGGGCTGTCACCAAATGGCAGATTCCCTATCTGTTGTTTTCCTAGCATTTTTTAAATGATTTCAGAGAAATTGAAAATTTATTGAACATTTCCTTTGGTAAGTTATTCCAATCCCTAACTCCCCTTCCTATAAATAAATATTTGCCCCAATTTCTCCTCTTGAATTCCAAATTTATATTCATATTGTGATCTTTCCTACTTTTGAAGACACCACTCAACTTATTCGTCTAAAAATGTCATTCCACACCATGTCTCCACCGCTTACTCGAGCAGCTCATCTCCTTTCTTTCAAGTCTTCTCAACCTAAACTTTGCAACATTTTTGTCGGAAAACACCCAGAACAAAGTGAGTCGCTTTACTTTGGATTTTTTCCAGTTCTTGAATCAACTAATCTTGGTGAGGATCCCATACAATCTAAATGGAGTCTTACCAGAGACTTATATGCCCATTCCTTAACATCCTTACTACAACCCCTGAACAACCTCATAACCATGTGTAAAGATCTGTACCCTTTATTTACAATCCCATTTATGTGATTTCCCCAATGAAGATCTTTCCTTAAATTAACACCTAGGTAATTACAATGGTCCCCAAAGGGAACTTCCACCCCATCAACACAGTAATTAAAACTGAGAGGACTTTTCCTATTTGTGAAAATTACAACCTGACTTTTAACCCCGTTTATCATCATACCATTGCCTACTGTCCATCTCACAACATTATCGAGGTCGTTTTGCAGTTGCTTACAATCTTGTAACTTATTTATTACTCAGTACAGAATAACATCATCTGCAAAATGCCTTATCTCTGATTCCACTTCTTTACTCATACCATTTATATATATGTAAGAAAATATGAAGGTCCAATAATACTGCCTTGAGGAATTCCTCTCTTAATTATTACAGGGTCAGATAGAGCTGTGCCTACTCTAATTATCTGATCTGTATTTTCTAGAAATATAACCACCCATTCAGTTACTCTTTTGTCTAGTCCAATTGCACTCATTTTTGCCAGCAGTCTCCCATGATCCACCCTATCAAATGCCTTAGAGAGGTCAGTCGCGATACAGTCCATTTGACCTCCTGAATCCATGTTATCTGCTATATCTTGCTGGAATCCTACAAGTTAAGCTTCAGAGGAATAACCTTTCCTAAACCCAAACTGCCTTCTATCAAACCAGTTATTAATTTTTGCAAACATGTCTAATATAATTATAAAGAATGCTTTCCTGAACCTTACAAGCAATGCATGTCAAACTGACTGGTTTGTAATTTTCAGCTGTATGTCCATCACCCTTTCCTTTATACATGGGGGCTATTATTGTAACTCTCCATTCATTTGGTATAGCCCCTTCATGCAAACAATAATCAAATAATTACTTCAGATATGGTACTTTATCCCAACACATTGTCTTTAATATATCCCCAGGAATCTTATAAATCCCAGCCATTTTTCTAATTTTCAACTTTTGTATCTTATTACCATAGGTAACTTTGAATACTCCTTTACTATTAGTCACCTCCTCTTTCTGGACAGTATCCTTTTAACCAACAATCTTTACATACTGCTGACTAAAGATCCTCACATACACACTCACCTTGTTCATTAATGATTCCTGGAATGTCGTTCTTGGAACGTTTTTCTGCCTTAAAGTACCTATATGTACCCTTCCATTTTTCACTAAAATTTGTATTACTGCCAATTATGCTATATCATCTGATGGCCAAACAGGCATCAATTTTTGGTAGTGAGACAAAGTCTCTCATAGTGTATTGGCACTGCCAGTGGCTTCAAGTAGCCTATGCAGTGGCCTCCACGGTATGCACTAGCCATGCGTCTTGGTAGGTGTGCTAGACACCAACTGACGAGCCCAACCTAGCACATGGGGGCGAAATGCTGGCAACCAGGAATGAGCTGGAAAATTCATGTCCAATAACGGACCATTTATATTGGTGTAATAATTTCTCGAGCAAATGCCAAAGGACAAATCATGCAGATCTATTCGGTATCGGCAGTGGATCAATGGCGACTCACATTTCACTACTGATGAGAAAGTGATATTTTGCCAAGCCTGTTCAAAGGAAGTGAGTACAGTGTTTATTAAATGCTTAATACTTTTATTTCCTATACGGCAGGCCTACAAATGTTTTTCGCACAATTTCTCAAAGTTAATTTTCTCTTTTGTTGTTTGTCCCTTCAGACAACATGTGTATAGAAATACTCTCTGGATCAGCACAAGAACACTGCTACACATATGTTGAAGACAAGAAAATAAGCAACAGGCCTGCAGCCGTTTCTCCACCAAATGGAGGACAATTCTCAGAAAACCTTCAATACAGATCTCTGCCGTGCACTGGTCACAACGAATATCCGTTGGAAGAAGCGGGACAACCAGGAGTTCAGGGGTTTCTTGCAAAAACATACAAAGAGAATTATTCCTGACCAGTTGACTCTCAGAAAAAACTATCTAGAGCCATCTTATCATTCTCTAAGTTTAAATATTATTTTAACTCTGGGTATTCAGTAATGTTTTTTGTTTTTTCCAGTAAAATATATGTGTACAGTATTAGGATTATGACAACTAAGTTTAATAAATACTGGGATTTAGGTGCTACAAAACATAAGAGACGACATGGGAGACTCCCCCTTTTGGCTCTCGGTAGACGAAACCACAGACATCTGTGGTCGAATGATTGCCAATGTAGTCATTGGTAAACTGACATCCAGCAAGCCTGGGAGACCTCACTTAGTCCTTGCAAAGGAAATTGAGGCCACTTATCATGCCATGATAGCTCGCACTTTGCGTAAGTAATTATTTTTTCTTTTCTTTTGCTATTTGCTTTACGTCGCACCAACACAGATATGTCTTAAGGCGACGATGGGATAGGAAAGGCCTGGGAAGTGGAAGGAAGCAGCCATGGCCTTAATTAAGGTACAGCCCCGGCATTTGCCTGGTGTGAAAAATGGGAAACCACGGAAAACCATCTTCAGGGCTGCCGACAGTGGGGTTCGAACCCACTATCTCCCGATTACTGGATACTGGCCGCACTTAAGCGACTGCAGCTATCGAGCTTGGTAAAGGTATTTTTTTCACACCCAAATCATTTCAATAAAAAATATAATACAGTTCTAATTTTAAAATGTGTAATGTTTATAAACTGTCATGTATGTTTTATTCAATTTCTCTATTTACTCTTTCAGGAGTTTTGTGGCTAGGAAAGAATAATGACGAGAAACTCCTAATTCTCCTCACTGACAGTGCTTCATATATGCTGAAAGCCGGAAAGGCATTAAAAGTGTTTTTTCCAAAGATGGTGCATGTTACATGCCTGGCTCATGCACTTCATAGACTTGCCGAGGAAGTGAGAGCCACATTCCCAGAAGTAAATGCAGTTATCTCAAGTATGAACAAAGTGTTCCTGAAGGCTCCTTCCTGGATATCAGCCTTTAAGATAGCACTCCCTGACATCCCCCTTCCACCTCAGCCTGTTCTGACCCGTTGGGGCACGTGGTTGTATGCTGCCTTATACTATGCCGAGAATGTCAATAAGATTGGAGAGGTATGTAGCATTAACAAACCCCATGGAATTACAGCCCTTGAAGGGCCTTGGCCTACCAAGCGACCGCTGCTCAGCCTGAAGACCTGTAGATTATGAGGTGTTATGTGGTCAGCACAACGAATCCTCTCGGCCGTTATTCTTGGCTTTCTAGACCAGGGCTGATATCTCACCGTCAGATAGCTCCTCAATTCTAATCAGGTAGGCTGAGTGGACCTCGAACCAGCCCTCAGCTCCAGGTAAAAATCCCTGACCTGGCCGGGAATCGGACCTGCAGCCTCCGGGTAAGAGGCAGGCATGCTACCCCTACACCATGGGGCTGGCGGTATGTAGCATTAATGGTCTTAAAATGACTTTCATGCTTCAGGTTATCAAAATATTTTTCAGCAGTTTTCCTAGAAATATTCTTCTTCTTTTATATTTAATGGTTAATCCTAGGTGTATTAATGCAGTTAATGCACTGTATAAATTAGGTAAGTGAGATTTTATGAAATTCTACAGGTAGCGGACAGTTTTGATGAAGATGGAGTAAGCATTATAGAAACTAAGGCTGCACTGGCCAACCCGAAGATTTTCAGTGGTCTCTCATCATTTCTTCAAATTTGGAACAGCTACCTTCCAAAATAAAGCAGCTGGAAGACAGAGAAATTCTTCTTGTGAAGGCCGCAGGGATCGTTCGTGAGGTGGACGAGACAATGGTTTAACCTTAATGGACCAATAAGAGCTAAGATCAGTGCCAAACTACGTAGTATAATGCAGAGGAATCCCAGCTGGAAGGATGCTTTGGCCATCACTGCTGTTCTTGCAGGGAACAATGCAGCACCACCACTACCAGATTTCACCCCAGCAGAGCCGTTGCCTACGAGATATACAAGGCCGGGACATAGCTACTAATTTGTCGCTGAAAAAGCGGCCCGACCGTGTTCACAGTTTGGCCGCTAGATGTCAGGTTTCCGTTCTGTTCTTGGCGGACTTTAACATTGTGGTATGCGGAGTAATTGTGATGTTGTGTTGATTTTGTGCAATTTATTGTGAATATTGTTTCTGTCGGTGAGTGTCTGTGAGGTTGAGAAGAAGGTGCACTGTTGTGTACCTCTCTGTATTTTGGATGACACTAAAAGAGCATGAAAACTGACGTTCCATAGTTCCCCTTCCGCGTGCGGTTTCAGGGAGAAATGGAAGCAAACTATTTCTAGGCAAGGTGATATAGTAGGATCTCTTTAGGTACCTAGCAATTCTTCTCATAAAGCAGATTTTAGTGTAAGCACATCAATCAAAGTTCCTTCTGTTGTCATTGTGTATCCTGTTCATAAACAGGGAAAATGTCAAACGCAGGAAGTTTCCAGCTCCCAAAAAAGGATGTATTGCCATCAAAATTTAGTAAAAATTCCGATTCAGATAACGATGAACATACCATATCTTCATACGTCAGCCACAAACGTAAAGGGGGCACAAGTCTCGTTTCTATATCAAGGAAAGTCTACGAGTATCTCTGTTAAATCTAAAAAATATACAATGAGAAAATTAAATACCAGATTACAGAAAACAATTCGTAAATTGAGAAGTAGGATACGGGTAATGAAATCAGAAAAAAAGTTTTACGATATCTGAACTTAACCAAAACACAAACCAAATTGAAAAGCATGCTAAAATTGGTCATTTAGGAGCTTCATTCCTCTTAGAACGAATTTAATTTCCTTCTTCTTTCTTCATCCGTTTACCCTCCAGGGTCGGTTTTCCCTCGGACGCAGCGAGGGATCCCACCTCTACCACCTCAAGGATAGTGTCCTGGAGCGCCAGACTTTGGGTCAGGCTATACAGCTGGGGAGGATGGCCAGTACCTCGCCCCGGCAGCCTCACCTGCTATGCTGAACAGGGGCCTTGTGGAGGGATGGGGAGATTGGAAAGGACAGGCAGGGAAGAGGGAAGGAAGCAGCCTTGGCATAAGTTAGGTTCTATCCCGGCATTTGCCTGGAGGAGAAGTGGGAAACCACGGAAAAACCACTTTGAGGATGGCTGAGGTGGGAATTGAACCCACTTCTACTCAGGTGACCTCCCGAGGCTGAGTGGACCCGGTTCCAGCCCTCGTAGCACTTTTCAAATTTCGTGGCAGGGCCGGGAATCAAACCCGGACCTCTGGGGGTGACAGCTAATCACACTAAACACTACCCCACATAGGCGAACACAAATTAAATTTTACAGAAAGAAAAAAGAGAAATAGGGTGAAACGACGCTAAATATTTGCGTCCTCTGGCATAGGAAAGCACTTACCAGTTACAGATTTCTGTGATCCTTGCACTGCCTAACTCTACCGTATCAGAAGACGCTAAAAAAATTACATAGGATTTTCTAATGGCGAAACGGGCATAACATCGCTCACCAAACAGCGACTTCAATACGAATGTCAAAACATCAGATGTGCAGAGGAAAAGATTGGATCGCTGATAATTGGTGAAAGGGCGATTAAACCCAAAGTTATTTATGACCGCAATCTCGATCCGCTTATCGGATACTCCGAAGCACAATTAAAGGAATCGGTAAGAAGTGACAAACTCGCTATCAGATTTCTCTGCTTCTTTCATGAATTACTTATTTCGTTTAAACATATTGTAAGAAATATGTTGTAGAAAATAAGTCAAACAATTGCTATTGGTCTATCTTTGATCTCATATCTGTTTTCTGCCTTCCGAAATTACTAGTTTTAATGATTTTTTATAGTTTTTCATATTCGAACGTGTTGCAATGAGCGGGCGAGACAGAACAGTAAAGAGAACTCAAGCGGCGCATGTCGAAAATATCTCGAGGACGGGTCTAGTGTGCCGTATTTCCCGGCCTTGTGTATCTCGTAGGCAACGGCAGAGCTAGCTGCTTTTATATACTGTCCCCTGACCTGATGTGAAGTGGAAAGGTCATTTTCACAATTTAAAAATATATTAACTGACAACAGGCAAAGATTTAATGTGCAAAACTTGGAACAATATCTGGTTGTCCACTGTAACATGTGCTAAGATTTGTTTGAAGAGTTCTGTTCGCATAATTATTGTCTGTAAGAGATAATTATTCTTCAATTTTATTAACAATTATTATAATCATTATTACTTTTACCTTTTCATGATTTTGTGGTCACTTGCTCCTTGGCAAAAATGCTTTAGCTGAGAATGAAGTGGCATGATTGACATATACTGAGTAATTTTAAATGATAAGCAGATGGTATATTCGGATTGGTTTTTAGTGCATATTTTTGCCATTTTAGTGCATATATTGCAATTTTTAAGTGCATATTTGCCTGCCTATTTTGGGTATTTTTAGTGCCTATAAACCCTCACCTTAAATTTATACCACATTTCAAAAGCTTCTGTTCTCCTTCTTTCTGAGCTAGTTATCATCCGTGTTTCACTTCCATACAATGCCAAGCTCCAGATGAAAGTGTTCACAAACATCTTCCGAATTCATATATCAATGTTTGAAATGAGCAAATTTCTTTTCTTAACACACTGACTACCAGCTCCTCAACAGGTGATTTAAACCTCCAGCCCAGCCTTTATAAATCCCCTCATCTCTATAGTGCACTATATTACATTAAATGTTACTGTACGAAAACTGGTCACTGAGCTTTTAAAGAATCGGCCTAATTTTGTATAGCCTGTCAGGATTCCCCTCATAATGACTGCTGTCATTAAAGTGCAAGAATGACAATATGTTTTCGAACTGGGTTTGTGCCATGGTTTCCGAAAAAATCAGTGAGCCGAAAATAGTGTGCTCTGTCCAGTAAATTTTCAGATTTGGTTTTTGAATTATTCCGGTTACAATCATTAGTCCTAAAAACTTTTTCACTTCATTTACGTCGACCGGTTTCCATGTTTGAAAAATAGAATAGGCCTCTTTAGTGCACGGACGCAGTGCTGCACTAGTAACTAGTTCTGTGTAAAGGTTTGTCTGATGGTATACATATTCAAGGAAATCGTCATTTACAAATAAATTGACGAAAGACATAATTTCGTTGTTATTATTCATGTCATCCTACCCGCCGTGAACTTGATTGCAGGCGAGTAAAAAGACGGATGCGAACTGGTTATTTGAATGTGTTGAATTTTGTTTTGCCCAGAGTCGGGTACATCATCATTGGAATTGCTTTCGCTATCACTGAAATCAGGGATGAGTTCATCACCAGAATCATCGTTCAGAAGTATGACTTCAATTTCCTCACTTCATATACTGTGTTTGTAACTCGTCATGTTATCGCGACACAATAACTCACTGCACTACACACCCTCACAAGAACACCACGACTGGCTTAGGTATGTGTTTACTCAAAGAAAATAAGAAAGAAAGCATTGGAATGTACCCTCTGTTCAGGTAGTCAGGATGAGGGACTGCTCATTTATATTCCAGCTATGGTCTCCAACACGAACTACAACTTCATACGACTTTACCACTAAATTCAAAACAATGTTTACATCACGCGACCTTAAATGCCTTCACTCATATTATGGTCCCACACATAGTCTGTTCTTAAATGCCTTAAGGCATATGTGGGAGTGAATGTGTTAAGAAAGCTCTTCCTTGCTTGTGCTAGTATGCATTTTATATCCTCCTTACTTCTGCCATCGTTAGTTATTTTACTACCCAAGTAACAATATTCATCTACTTCCTTTAAGACTTCATTTCCTAATCTAATATTACCTGCATCACCTGCCTTCATTTGACTGCAATCCATTACTTTTGTTTTGGACTTATTTATTTTCATCTTGTACTCCCTACCCAAGACTTCGTCCATACCATTCAGCAACTTCTTGAGATCTTCTGCAGTCTCAGATAAAATAACAATATCGTCGGCAAATCTCAAGGTTTTGATTTCCTCTCCTTGGACTGTGATTCCATTTCCAAATTCCTCTTTGATTTCCCTTACTGCCTGTACTATGTAAACACTGAAAAGGAGGGGGGAGAAACTACAGCCTTGCCTGACACCTTCCTGGATTGCTGCTTCTTTTTCAAAGCCCTCAATTCTTATTAATGAAGACTGATTATTATACAGATTGTAGATAACTCTTCATGCTCGGTATCTGATCCTAATCACCTTCAGAATCTCAAATAGCTTGTTCCAAACAACATTGTCAAATGCCATTCCTAGATCTATGAACGCCATACGTGGGCTTGTCCTTCTTAATTCGATCCTGTAAGATCAGATGTAAAGTCAGGATTGCTTCACGTATTCCTACATTTCTTCTGAAGCCAAACTGATCTTTTCCCAACTCAGCTTCAACTTGTCTTTCCATTCTTCTGTAAATAATATGTGTTCAAATTTTGCAGACATGAGATACAAAACAAATGGTGCGGTAGTTTTCATACTTGTCAGCACCAGCTTTCTTGGGAATATGTATAACAACATTCTGCCGAATATAGGATGGCACTTCTCCTGTGTCATACATGTTACACACTAGATGAAATAACTTAGCCATGCTGGTTTCTACTAAGGCAGTCAGTAATTCACAGGGTATTTCATCAATTCTAGGTGCTTTGTTCCTATTTAGGTCTCTCACAGCTCTATCAAACTCTGACCTCAAAATAATGTCTCCCATTTCATCAGCATCAATTACCTCTTCTTGTTCGAGAACCAAATCATCTACGTCTTTACCTTGATACAACTGTTGGATATGTTCCTGCCATCATTCTGCTTTGTCTTCTCTCCCCAGAAGTGGCTTTCCATCTGAGCTCTTAATATTCATACTCCTAGATTTCCTTTCTCCAAAGGTTTCCTTAATTTTCCTGTATGCAACATCTACCTTTCCTAGGACCGTAAAACCTTCAACATCCTTGCACTTCTCCTTCAGCTATTCTGCCTTAGCTATCTTGCACTTTCTATCCACTTCATTCTTTAATCACCTGTATTCTTTTCTGCCCTCTTCATTTCTTGCATTCTTGTATTTTCATCATTCATCAATCAGGTCTAGTACCTCATGAGTTATCCACTGATTCATAGTTGATCTTTTCACCTTTCCTAACACTTCTTCAGCAGCCCTACTGACCTCATTTTTCATGACTGTCCATTCTTCCTGTATTGTATTTCCTTCAGTCTTTTCATTTAGACCTTGTGCAACATGTTCCTTGAAACAATCCCTCACACTCTTTTCTTTCAACTTGTCTAGATCCCATCTCCTTGCATTCTTTCCTTTCTTCAATTTCTTCAACTTCAGGGATGGCATATCATGACCAAGAAGTTGTGGTCAGAGTCCACACCTGCTCCTGGGAAAGTTTTGCAATCCAACACTCGGTTTCTGAATATTTGCCTAACATAATGAATTCTATTTGATACCTTCCAGTATCCCCAGGTCTCATCCAAGTATACAGCCATTGTTTGTGGTGTTTGAACCCAAGTATTAACAAGGACTAAATTATGATCAATACAGAATTCAACCAGCCAACTTCCTCTTTGAGTCCTTTGTCCCAATCCAAATTCTCCTACTGTATTACCTTCTCTTCCTTGGCCTACCACTGCATTCCAGTCTCCCATCACAATTAGATTCTCATCACCTTTTACACATTGTATTAAATCTTCTATCTCTTCATATATTCTTTTGATTTTCTCATCATCTGCTGAACTAGTAGGCATATAGTCCTAGACTATTGTGGTGGGCATTGCTTTGGTATCGATTTTGACAACAACAATTCTTTCACTATGCTGGTCATAGTAGCTTACCCGCTGACCTATTTTCTTATTTATTAATAAACCAACTCCTGCATTTCCCCTGTTTGATTTTGTGTTGATAATTCTGTAGTTGCCTGACCAAAAATCCTGTTTTTTCCTCACAACGTACTTCACTTATACCAACTACATCTAACTTTAGTCTATCCATCTCCCTTTTCAGATTCTCTAGCCTACCACAATGAATCAAACTTCTAACATTCCATGCTCCAACTCCAGCCATCATCAGTACTTCATTCATACAGAGAGAGCTGCATGTCCTCGGGAGTTAGTTACGGCTGTAGTTTCCCGTTGCTTTCAGCCATGTAGCAGTATCAACACAGCTAAGCCATGTTGAGTATTGTTACTAGGCCATATCAGTCAATCATCTAGACTGCCTCCCTTGCAACTTCCGAAAGGCTGCTACACCCCTTTCGATGAACCATTTGTTAGTCTGGTCTCTTGACAGATACCAATCCAATATGGTTGCACCTGCGGCTTGGCTATCTGCTTCATTGGGCCTCCCCACCGCAGCAAAGTCACGTGGTTTGCATGCGTTATTGGCCTAAATTACAGTTATCAGTAAGAACTTATCAAACGTCATGGACCATATCAAGTGGCTGCGAAGTAATCGTAGAAGCTTTCAACAAGTATCCTCTGGAAACCACAAAATTACATTTAGATATGTATTCATTATTTTACATGCCTCTTTCTGACCACAAAATTCTAATTCATGGTGCAAAAGTAACACAAGCCACTCTTTTGGCAATTGGAAATCCATCAGAATAAGCTCTAGAAGCAATAAATGAGCCCTTAGAAAAGGTCAGCGAGAACCAGTCAGGAAAGTTCTCATGAAGGTCTACTCTACAGGTGTTTTTAATCTCTTACTAGTAAGTTCTGACTTCATAATTTCTCAGCTAACTGCAGTATCAAGGAACAAGAAGACAGTACCATTACCATTGGATGTCCGTTGTTTTCTAAAGTAATCAGTGCCGCATCTGGGCAGGAAGTTTACATGCACATTGATGATGAATGTGATTACAGTGGTGGGGGTGGTGGTGAAAATGACCAGGACAGTGATGAGGAAGATGATCATCCTACATATTGGCTAGTGCCACAGATGTCTACTACATTTACAAATAGGTAAGTTCGGTTGCTTCAAAACTGTAATGGCTGACACTATGCTCAGAGGAGTTTGTTGGTTTTCTTTCTTTTCCTTGTGTGACTTTTATGTTAACTTGCCTTATTTAATCACATTATACAATATTAAATCATTATAGTACCAAATAAAGCTGTACTTCAAGCTAAGTATCTTTGTCCCACTGGAATCGAATTCTGGCGCACAGTGCCATGTAGGAATTGTAATGGCAATAACAAGTATAACATGTCAAGTTATTACAGAAGACTTTGTTAGCTGTTGTCAAGAATTTGTTAAGCAATTTAACTCGAGAAGTTGGTTGGCTAATGATTGTATAATTTAAAACTTCAGTGATTGAATAGCTGATGATTAAATCATTAATGAACTAGCTAGTGGAAAGTACGCAAATGAATGAGCATAGGAAATGTCAGGGTAAGAATTAATCCATTAATCACTCAATGTAAGATTTGTTATTCCAAACCATGATATAAAGATTGAGAAGAGTAATTCAAGCAGATTAATGAATTAAGGTGTCCGGCTCCATGGCTAAGTGGTTAGCGTCCTGGCCTTTGGTCACAGGGGTCCCGGGTTCAATTCCCGGCAGGGTTGGTAATTTTAACCACCATTGGTTAATTTCTGTGGCACGGGGGCTGGGTGTATGGGTTGTCTTCATGATCATTTCATCCTCATCACACCGCGCAGGTCGCCTATGGACGTCAAATCAAAAGACCTGCACCTGGCGAGCCGAACCCTCCTGGAATCTCCCAGCACTAAAAGCCATACGCCATTTTTAATTAATTAAGGCAGAACTAATGTCATTTGGGACTTATGTCATGTTGAGTATCAGATTCAAGATTAATTGCTAATAATTAGAGACTCGAATATTTACAAGAGTTATCAAGATTGTTATGAACCCCCATTCACTTGAATCACAATGTAGGACTAGTTGAGTGAGCTAGGAGATGATAAATCAGTATATTGTGAGTATTAATTTAATTTGTGTCTGTTGACAGATTTGTAACATAATAGCTGTATGCGTGAATGATTTGGGAAGGACTGAGATTGCATCAGCAAGTGAAGAGAGGAAATGAAATTCAGCCTTTCTTCAGAGACAAAGAACCCATGCTTGTTATTTTATTTCACCATTTTGGTGAAGTTTAATCATGCTCTATTTCAATAAAGTTGTAATTTTAATTTATTTGTGCCATGTGAATTTTATTTCAAGAATAGGTGTTCCTTGATAATTCCTTTCCTTTCATATATTTGTATGCTCACCCCTAGTGTGAGTTGCATGCGATAAAGTAACTAGTATGGGTGCAATAACAAATATTGTAAAAGAAGTTGAATCATGGCTGAGAAGTGATATTACGGATGTGGACATTTTCTCACAGAACTGGCACATTTATCGCAGACAGGGTGAGAATGGTAGGAGGAGGAGCATTCATACTGGTGAAAGAAAACTTTTTAAGCAATGAAAAAGTGAAGGAAGAGGAACATAAAGTTCTAAGTGTAAGACTCATATCTAAATATAAGTACTGGTAACTTGGTGTTTTTTGGGTGTGCAGCTCTGCCAAGGTAGTGCTGACGCTGATGCAGAATTATTTGATAATATAATCAGCTATGTGAGAAATGACACAGAAAGGATTGTAATTACAATGGGTGATGTCATTTTACAAAATGTTAACTGGAAAAGTAATGCGAATGACAGGAGGTATGACCAACAAATGGTGAAAAAGTTAACCTTGGAAGGACAGCTCAATCAGAACATAATGGAACCAACTAGATGTAGACATACAAAGCCAGAAAAAAAAAAAAAAATGCAAAATCCTCAAGGACTGTGTTCAGTGATGGCAGGGTTTAATATGTGCATACTGAGGGGTTGTTGTGATATTGATTCATTTTTCACGGACATCGGCGATCAACTGGAGCTCATGAGCTCATTCACACTCTGTTTTGATTCTGCAGGCAGTAACTGTACTGAGGTTAGAGGTGACGAGTGTTTTCAATATTCATTTTAGGGTACAGCCATGCCCCCCGACAAGTATGTGCTCCTGATGAATAACTGCAGCCATTTGAACGGGGACGCATTGTGGGCCTGTGGAAACCTGGATGGACGTATCAACGGATTGCTGCACATGTTGGGCACAATGTATCGGTGGTGTGTCACTGCTTCCAGCAGTAGTTTTTGGAACATTCCCACACCCGCAGACCATGCTCCATACGTCCGCATAGTAAAGACGCACGTCAAGATTGACGCATTGTGCGAGCAACGCCATTGTCTTCAGTGATGAGAGTAGGTCCTGTCTGTATGCAAGTGATGGACATACGCGTGTACAACATAGACTGACCGACTGAACATCATCCAGGAATGAAATCCAGTCACATGTTGTACCTGCTGTATCACCAAGGACCAATGGGAACTGCCTGCTTGCAGCAGGATTACAATCATGCATGCCTCTGGTCAGGCTACCACTGACACCACAACACCATCAAGCATGGCTACTCTGGTGTTGTGAAAGAATAAACCGGAGAGGGGAATAGCGCTCTGTTATCTTCAGTGACGAGAGTAGGTCCTGTCTGTATGCAAGTGATGGAAGTACGCGTGTATGGCGTAGACCTGGTGATCAACCTAATCCAGAGTGCATTCACCTACAACAATCAGGTCCCACCCCAGCCTTCATGATGTAGGGAGCCATCAGTTAAAACTAACTGTTACAGTTTGTGTTTCTGCAGGCTAACGTAACCAGTGCCCACTACATTGCGCAGGTTGTTGTCCCTGTGCTACTGCCATTTCTCCGACAGGAAGGTGATGTGGTTTTTCAGCAGGACTATGCCTGTCCACATTCAGCTACTGCAATGCAATGTGCTCTACATTGTGTACAGCAACTGTCCTGGCCAGCAAGATGACCGGATCTCTCGCCTTTTGAACATGTATGGGACATGATGAAGTGGGAGCCTACACATTCTTCAGAGTCTGAAGTAACCATTGCCAAACTGCATCAAAATGGGCAAAAAGCTTGGGATGATCTATCACAGGATGCCATTCGGCACCTTTTTAATTGTTTGCATGCTTGAATATGTAACATTGTCAACTCACCTTTACCACATTTTTCATTTTCCGCAGCTTTCTTCCCAGCATTTGACATCCGCACACTGCCACAACTATGGGACTACTGTCAAACCTGGATGACATAATCGACTCTACATTCTACACTCTTCATGGATGTTTTCGGCATTTCTAGTGCTGTGTGTTATCCCTGTATCTACCCTGTCAAACTGGTCTATATAAGCAGCTCTCTTTGTCTGCTACCTCTTCGGTGGATGCAGAGTGGGTCTCGGCCTACAAGTGGTCATGGCTGGTCCGTGGTCCAACAGCTCCGCACTTCCACCGGCTGACCGAGGAGAGGAGGCATGGCCATGGCTCTACTGTGGCTCTACATCTCTGCATTCGGGAGACAGGAAAGGACTGGACTTCACAGCTGGCCCCAACCGTCGGCTGCCCTGAGAATGGTTTTCCGTGGTTTTCCATTCTCCTGCACTAAGACGAATGCTGGGACAGTTCCTAGCTCAGGCCACGGCCACCAACCCTATCACCTTCTCCGCACATCTTCTTCAACGTAACAAATCTCCATGCTTGAGAGATGGTGTCAGCGTCTAAGAGGCCCGCCTTTCACACCAGTATGGGACTTAATCTTCGACCATGAGGTATTGTAAACTTCATGTGACTGTGTTTTTGGATTGTTGTACTCAATTATGTATCCATAAGGGAGAAACTGGATGTCTTATTCCTTTGTTTGAATTTATGTGAAAATGAACATTGTGTGTGTCAATACTCTTGAAAACTTCTTGTACTGGTGCTTCAAAATTTGTTGATATTCTTATACTGCTTAATATTCTTATCTTGAACTTGTTTACATTTATCCCGTTGGGGTAAATGCATCTCTGTTACATCCAGTGTTTTCTAGAACTTGCTATCTGAAATAGCACAATAATTTTCTACTCAGGTGAATTCTTACGGAATGCTTGGACTTAGTAATTTGTAATTTAAAATGCTGATCTTTAATTCATTCTCCTATTCTATTGTTTTCCCAATCTTCCCTAATGTTTCTTATACGTCTTTGTACAGCTGGTTGGGAAACACCTGTTCTCTTTAATGAATGTAATTGTAAATGTTATTTGGATAAAATCCAAATTGTCACTATCACTGATCTTTGTAATATTTCCTTTGTGATTTGTTTGAAAAGTATTCTAATCTTCCGATATTTTGGTGTTGTACTATTCCTAACTTATTGTGTCTTGTGTTTCAATACATCTGTTTTGTTCATCTAAAGTTGCCACTTCTTGTTCATCCCCTAGTGTCCTTGTATTTTCCTGACCTGCTTGTACATTACTATTTATATCTTCCCCCTTGTACCATCTACGGTCACTTCATTCATCATTCCACTTGGGAGAGCCTTCCGGGTCAGTCATCTCATCCACTCCATCGTCAGAAGAAAGAAGAAAATAGGCAAAAGCGTTGTGCTACGTTGCTTGGTGACACAGACACACTGCTATTCTGTGCTCACTTCACAGTGATACAGGGTTGAAACCTGAGCATATGTCTTGGGCTGTATTCACATTTAATTGTGATTCAGCCCTGTGTTAACCTGTGTTAACCTTGGCACATGCCCGCGATTGCCTTGCAGTAACAAGGGACACATCACGGGCTTTCCTGTGAGGCCCTGCCTGGGGTGCACTTCTTGTGATTGCCTTACACCGACCTTCCGGACTTCTCCTGATGTGGTTTTCTGCCGGTCCCTGTACTGAGACTGGTACCAGCAGATTTGCTGATCATGCCTCGGTGTTGATGGTTTGCAGCCTACTCAGAAAATGGAAGCAACCCATTGCTTATCTATTCTACAGAAGCATTGTACCCACTTAAAAACTCAAAGTTTTGATAAAGGATGTCATTCGTGCTTTTCAGAAAGCTGGTTTGGAAATTGTGTGTGACCAAGGTTCCAGAAACACAGGGCAATGTGAGAGCTGTGCAGTGATACTCACACTGACTGTCATGTTGGCTGCCTAGGCAACGAAAATCAGGAACCTACGACTAGGTTTAAGGCCCATACTGAGATACTAAATCGCTCAACCTAACACTACCAATTTAGCATACTGGGGCCAAATGCTGGCAACCAGGAATAAGTTAGATGGAAAATTTATAATGTCCAATAACAGACCAACTACATTAGTATTATAAATTTACTCATTCGGGACTAATATTTCATCCTTTTTTTTAGAACACCTGAATTACAAGTGCTGTATTTTTCTCATCTTCTTACAGAATGGATTGAACCTCTGCCGAAGAGTTGATCCATCATCACCATGGCTGCAAAGAACTAAGCTCTTTTGCTTACAGAACATGAGACACATGCGTGCTACAAAATCTGCCACCACACTGTAGTAATGTCCAACACGTCCAACCTCATTCCATGCATATTCTGAGAAGAAGTATGCTTTTAGCTTCTTCAGAAGACAAGTTTCAAACACCTCTTCCTCGAGCTTCAACAACAACATTTCTGATGCAACAGAAACATTGATGGTGAGATGAAAGAAGTTGTTATTATTCATGTCAGATCAATTTGTATATTTAATCATTGGTTTTATGCTTTAGCCATACAGAACGAGCTGCAGATGTGAGACTTTGTCAACAGGTAGATATTATATAAATATTAAAACCTAGATCAAAACTTCAGAACTACAGATTCCCTAGTTTGTCACTTTTGCTAGTTTGCCATAGTGTGGACAATATTTCCCCCAAAAATTTTGCATAAGCCAAATATTTGGAAAGCAGAATTGTAATATTTTGCCATCTTCAGAGAATTCTGTGTGACAATAAAAAGCTATCAAATAGCTGGTGCATGATACCATGAAACTCCCCAAGATATTTGGCATCTTCTTCAAGAATGGGGTGGTGTTCGGAATTCTTTCTGTTCTCTCTGGCTTGGACGTCAAACAGTGATTCAATAGTAGCTGCCACTGCATGACTGAATTGTTAGACTGCCAATTTCACTTGCATGGCTCTATAACCTTTAGGCTCAATGTGGTCTTTTTTGAGCCTGTTACATAAGTGGAATGTCCTTCGAGAGTCATATTCAAACAACCTGACTAGATATTACCATTCTGCTTTCTTCCCAGGTTCATAAACACTCCATAACAAAACAAGTTACTGTATTTCTAGTCGTCTTAAGAAGGTGAGGTGGATCAGAGATTGTAACAATCTCCTTCTTCCCACTCTAAAGAAAGACCATGACAGTCAGTGTGAGTATCACTGCACAGCTCTCACATTGCCCTGTGTTTCTGGAACCTTGGTCACGCACAATTTCCAAACCAGCTTTCTGAAAAGCACGAATGACATCCTTTATCAAAACTGAGTTTTTCAGTGGGTACAATGCTTCTGTAGAATAGATAAGCAACAGGTTGCTTCCATTTTCTGAGTAGGCCACAAACCGTCAACACCGAGGCATGATCAGCAAATCTGCTGGTACGTCCTAGGTGTCTATAATCTTCATGCCCATCAATTTGATCCAAAGTCACATTGTAATGTAGCCCAGCAGACAAAAAAACTTCATCAAACACTACGGTACTCATAGTTCTAATTCGAGATCCCAACTGTTTGAGGAAAGGCTTGCTGATGCCTGTAGGAGAGGGAATTAAGAATCTTGGTAAAGGTCAGATTGGAAGGCATATGGTTGAACTTCTGCAAAAGATGATAGCAACTAGGATTTCACTTAAACAAGGCAAAAGCACTTGCCTTCACCTTAAACCTCCAGCACATACCCTACCCTAACTTGGAAACATTCTTTACCAAGTCAGCAAGTAATGCTGCTCTGAGAAAACATTCTGCAGGGAAGTCATCAAATATCCCACCCAATCTTTATTATTACACTTCTTACTTTTTCTCAGCATCTTTTACTTCCCACATAACTATTGCAGCATTTTTTCTGAATGATAATCCTCTTGCATAATGTACTCTTCCAAGGAGTTATCTCTCTGCAAGCTAAGTACAAGCTTTATGAGAGAAAGAGCTCCTCTCTATTTGAGAGGCGTAACTGTGCTAGAGAACTCCAAGTTACATTGCAAGTAGGTGTCGAAGGTTCATGTAAGGGCTCTGATAATGAAGGATTGTTTACAAACAATTCTACCAAACGAGGTTGAAGGAAAAGTATAGGAAGAATAAGAAGAAGTTACAGCACTAGTAGTAACAGAAGCAGTATCATCCACAGTAGTTGTGGTGGTGGTGATGGTGGTGGTGGTGATGGCGGTGACAACAGCACAGCAGCAGTACCAGTGATAGTGGTAGTACAGTAGTAGCAGCAGTAGCAGCAGTACCAGTGGTGGCAGTAATAACAGTAGCAGCAGCAGCAGTGGAGGTGGTGGGAGTAGCAGCAGCAGTGATAGTAGCTGAAGACTCATGTCGAGGCATATATATATATATATATATATATATATATGCAAAAAAAATATTCACTAAGCATGGTATGAAATGTTTGCTCCCCTACTACAGTGAATATCAGGGTATTCATTTTCAAATCTCATTACACCATCATTCATTCATAAACATTTATATTTCTTAAGGTAGAAAAAATAGGAATGAAAGTACATTGA